>NW_016158124.1:27507-30327 GCF_001687245.7 Rhagoletis zephyria
GCCAAAAAAGAAGAAGAAGAAGATCAAAATATGCTAACAAGCTAGTTTTGTAGTCTTGCTTTAGTGCGAATATTAGAAACAAAAATAAATTTGTGTTTTTAAGCAAAGAAATTTCTTTATTTTATGTCAGTTTAAAAAGCTAATTACAAACTGAATGAACTAAAAACTATGGACTAGAAATTCATTTATATTGCAGTCACAGTCATTTTTACAAAATGTAAAATATAAGAGATCATCTTTACACTTATTACATATAATATTTATACATACATACACATTTGTAGTAATATTAGTATGCCATAACATATGTATATATACTTATTTATATATGCAAGTCAGATGGATTTCGTAAAAAAATCATGTCATGTCTCTGATTCGCTTAAAATTTTTGTATGGGTTCTATACATGAAATAAGCTAACACGTATTGGAGCCTTTTTTCTTTTTTTCTTCTGAGATATGATCTGTCAAAGTTCGAATTTTTTCGTGATTCTGACCATTCATGTACTTCTTCAAATCGTTATATCTCAGGCTCTACTCATCGTAGAGACTTCATCTTAACGTCGTTTTGAAGATAAAGAAACGGGCTTAACATTTCTATATGATGGTTATAATTGTCGTTAAGTTAACTTAGCTATTAAAAGTTTAACTTTTTTAAGTTGATTTGCATAGTGAAGACCATCGTTATCCTTGTTTCATCTATATATATAAAAATGAAATGTCTTTCGTATGACGGCGATGCCTGACCAAACGGTTGAACCGATTTCAATTCTGTAAAAAGCACATTTTTGGGCCTTCTGTGTGGAAGGTTCTTTGATTTAAAAAAATTTGAAATTTTTTGTTGTTGTTGCCGAAAAATGAAGAAAGCTGAGACATCACGATTTCACAATTTCATAGAGTTTTCCGTATAGTGAATGTCACTAAACTACTAAAGGGTGAACACACCAAAACTGCGACACTTAGAAATTACTACCAGAAACAAACTAGAAGGCTTTGAAATTATTTTTTCTTGTATTATATAACTTGGAAGTTTAGATGTTATTAAAATGTTAAAATATTAGTTATTATTTGCTATTTTCTGCAAGATTTCTTTGACAATTGACCAATATTCGCCAATAGGACGTGGCTCTGGGCTATTGGGTGGATTGCAGTCGTGAGGTACAAAATTGATGTTATGTGCATTATACCACGGTAATGTGTCCTTGGCATAGTGGCAGGTTGCCATGTCCGCCTAGAACAGTGGCCTACTCCTTATCTGTTGATAAACGACAGATGACGCCTTTTGAGGCACTCATCCCGATAAACTTGATCATTCATTGTCCCGGATGGGAAAAAGGGCTGCTCTTACGGCCACAGGATCAAATAGCTTGCCAAACCATGTGGTTTTTTGATCAGGTAAGCACTTGCTGAATTATATGTTCGAACACGAAGACATTGACACGCCAAAATCCGTACGCGAAGCATTAAGCACTGATTATTCGGTTGAGTGGGAGAGGTCAATGCAAAGGGAGTACGACGCACTGATCGCAATGACACGTGGACTTTGACCGATCTCCCACCAGGCCAGAAAGCTATCAGTTCGAAATGGGTCTTTAAAATTAAGCGAAATTCTAAAGGCCACATAGAGCGATTTAAGTCAAGGCTTGTTGCGAAGGGGTGTGGCCAAGTATACAATGTAAATTACTGGGAAACATTTTCTCCCGTTGAATGATTTGTTAGTTTTTGTTTTCTTTATGTTTGTCCTTTTCGCGCTCACGTTCACTTGATTTTGTTTGCAAACCATAAACTGCATCGCGTTCATCGCTTTGTTCTCTGCGCGAGCTTTCTTCGACGAGCTTTACTTTGATAACTTCGAAATTCGGTAAAGCATCGCGAGTTTCGATCGCTACCACAAAATTGTCGAATGAAGAGGGTAAGCTTGAAAGCAAGAGAATTGATTTAGCTCATCTCCGAGCTCTATACCCACTTCGTTGAGTTTATCTGTTATATCCGAAAACCCATTTAGATAAACCGACATGCTCTCACAGTCACTTTTTCTCAAATTTATGAGCTTTTTATAGAGTGACACTTTTCGGAGTGGTCCACTTGGCACGTGGATCTTATATAATTTGTCCCATGCCTGCTTAGATGTCTTACAGGCTTTAATATGAGTTAATTGTGATGGCTGCACATTTAAAATAATGCAAGCGAGTGCCTTTTCGTCCTTTAATCGAACTTATTTGACTCATCCTCGCTTTTAATATCTTTCACAATCTTGCCACTCACGTAACCCCATAATTCCATAGTGATCAACACACTACGCATCTGAACGCTCCAGATGTCGTAGTTTTCATTGTTCAACTTATCCAATTTGTTATTTGGACGGTCGCACTCATTTTATCACTATTTTACTTGTGGGCTGGGCCATAACCAAATGTTGTAATAAACTTCAATAGTGAAACCACGCGTTTTATTTCTGCTCTCGGACTTTTATACCAACAATTTGAAAAGGGGGCGTGGCGCCTTTCAAACGCACGAAACTGTTACATATCTTTGTATGCATGTACAGTTTTGCTAAGTTATTTAAGACGGCAAATATGCCTTCTGACAACCACCAAACCGTAATATTAGAAGACAAATGCGTCACTAAAAATCATGAACGTGCACTCTTGGTGAAAATGTTGGACCAAAGTGTTTCAATACACGGTTAAAAATTAATTTTAAACTTTTTGGACTACATATATGACCAAACTACATAAATTCAGTTTCAAATACAAACCTTATAAATTAAAAAAAAGAGGGCACATATGAATATTGGGTTTAGAATTTAAACAGTGCGGTTT
>NW_016158124.1:33163-55189 GCF_001687245.7 Rhagoletis zephyria
GGAAATTTGGACTTCATTTTCAGCTTACAACTTTCAGGGGCACTTGACGACTTGCACCAGTATAAAAATCTTGACCTGCAATATATTTTGAATTTTTATAGCAGTAGGTTTCGTAGTCCATAACAATGCAGTTGTAATTTTTAATTTAGAATTCATACAACTTCCGAATGCGGGATTTCGCTGTAACATTCTACTTTGGGCCTCGGTCTGGCGCTGTTTGAGCTGTAGAACATCTCATATGAAGCTTTCCGCTTTACCTTTTGTACGAAAAACTGCGATCTGCGTACGGTTTTGCAACATAACGCGACAAAATCTTCGGATTTCGCGAAAACGCACTGAAGGACCTTCCGAGCACTGTTTTTATCACTTGACCATGCTACCCCCGCTCCCTGGTTTTCTCGTAACTGCCAGGCCTTATTGTACCGATTAAAACCCTGCAAACTGTCGAATAGTGCAATCTTTAATTTTTGAGCAATTTTACTTGTACTTAAGGCCGGATCATTTATAAACTCGTGCAAAATGGTTTGTCTCGTCTTCTACCTCGGTTGCCATTTTTAACTCAACTAGGAATCAAATTAAATGAAATTTCTTCTACGTCCTACTAAGGCCATGTGGTCAGCTTATGGTATTTGAATTTCACAAATATCGAATTCGTTTTGGGTAAGTTATAAGCTTCCCAAAGTGTCGCAGTTTTTGTGTGTTCACCCTTTAAACGGCTGGACAGATTTCGTTCATATTTTATACGTATTTCAGCACCTTGAGAGGGAAATATTTCGACTAAAAATTTAATCGCTAGGTGGCGCTGGGATCGGGATATTCATAAAAATTGCATTTACTTGCTGATTTTTTTTCATCGAAATTTTTCTATGCTTCTCGCATCGTGCTTATCGAATATACATATAAAAGTCGAACCCTTCTCTAAACGGCTCGACCGATCTTTATGAAATTTTTTTTGTTATATATGGTAGGTATGAATATGGATGTAAAGTATATTTCATACCGCTAGGTGCAGGGGGCGTGGCACCTCCCATACAAACCGAATTTTTCATATTGCACATCACTGGAAGTGTTCATGGTAGACTACTCGAATATGGGATGGAGATATATGAAAACATTTGCATATTCATGTATACAAACTGCGGTTATTGGAAAAAGTTACGTGCATATCCCGGAAAATGTTCATGGAAGAGGTCTCGAACTTTGTATGGAGATATATGAAAGCAATCGCATACTCATGGAGATAAATTGTGGTTATCGGAAAAGGAGGCGTGGCACTTCCCATACACATGGAATTTTTCATACTGCATATCTCTGAATGTGTTCATGGAAGAGTACTGGAACTTGGCATGTAGAAGATGTATAAAACGCGACTGGTCACAGTGGCGGATTTAAATATTTGCCGCCCCTAGGCAAAATTTTAAACCCAAACATTTTCATAATTAAGAATAAAAAATAAAAATAAAATTTCATGCTCCGTCTGATGGGGATTGAACCCGGACAGCCTTAGTAGCAACCAATTGTATCAAGCAGCTTTGCACACTCAGCTACTGCCACGCATGTAAATGTGCTTTCATATGTTGAGTTTGAATCAACACCACATTTCGCTGTGTGCAAACATTTTCTAATTCGGTTTAGATTTTACCAAATTTTCTATATATGAAACTTAGAAACTAGAATTAAAACATTTTGGTTTGATTTTTAAACCACGAACTTTTTGGACTAAAATTTGAACCACAATATATTAAAAATTGCTTAAAACTATTGACTGGTTTAAAAAGTAGACTATAAACGATTAAAAAAGGCAGTAGTCCTAGCGCGGTTTAAAAATTAGACCCAAATTTTTGACCGCGTACAAAAAGTTTATTTTGGGCGGGACGAAGTTCGCCGGGTCTGCTAGTTCTGTATAAAAAAATATGTTCCAAAAAAACGAGAGTTTTTCAAGAACTATTTTTAAAATATTTTATTTTTGTGACGAGGTGGTTTATTTTGTGAGAGTGAACAATGAAATCTCTACGATGAATAGAACCCGAGATATAACAATTTGAAGAAGTACATGATTACTTAGACAGAATCACCAAAAAAATCCAAAATTTTACAGATCATATAAGATAGAATAAAAAAGTAAAAATGTGAAGTCAATCGAAATTGTGATACCAAATTTGGTAACCGATACGAAAAAGAATGCCTCATATATATTATATATGTGAAACATCACGAGAAAATTGGAGACAGCCAACTTTTTGTTTTGGGCGACTTTAATTTATGTCATATTTCCTGGAGCTTTACTGATAACAATATTTTCCTCACCCCATCCAATGTTACTAGTTTATCTGAACCATATTTAATTGATAATTTATTATGTATTGGATTATTACAAATCAATGGTTTTTTAATGAGTTAAACCGAATTTTAGATTCAATATTTATTAGCTCTAATATAAATTTCAAGCTCTCTCATGCCGCCAGTTACATCTCCCCTCCAAATCAGCATCATAGCCCTTTGAGTTTGAATTTTACCACTATTTTGAATTGCCAACTGCTAGTCAGACGGTTGCTTTTAACTATTCTCGCTGTAATTTTTCTGAATTGAATAATTTGTTTGATTTGGCTTGGTCCCAGCTCTTTGGAAATGTGGATGTAACTGGCTGGTACGATATTTTCAAGTCTAAAATTTTTGATATTTGTGTGGGTCACATCCCAATTCTTAATTCGAAAACCGCTAAGCGTCCATGGTTTACTAAAGAACTCCGACGTGAGGAATATGAAGAATAAGTTCTACAAAAGGCAAAACATTCCAACGATATTAATTCGCGTGAGCGTTACGTGTTTTATAGGGCTGAATTTAACAGGCTGAATAACATGTATAGGAATTATATTCGCAGTTTAGAAAGCAATATTAAATGTAATCCCAAGTTCTTCTGGAGTTATATTAAATCAAAGAAAAATTGCTCTAATATACCCGCCTCGGTCCAGCTTAACGGGGTGTCAGCCAACTCCATCTCCGAAGCTGTTAATCTTCTCGCTGATTTTTTTTTCGTCCAATTTTATTTCAGGTAATTCTCATAATGATTTTGTTCCTGAAGATCTTTTGTCAAATTCAGATTCAGATATGGGAAATTAAAGTTGNTTTCAGGTAATTCTCATAATGATTTTGTACCTGAAGATCTTTTGTCAAATTCAGATTCAGATATGGGAAATTAAAGTTGACAGACGAGGGTATAGCTAATGGCATTAACCAGCTTAAACTATCCACTAACACTGATGTAGATGGCCTCTCGGATATTTTATTTAAAAGTTGTCCTTCACTAATTGCGCCTTTGAGGCACATTTTTAACATGTCTCTATCTGCCGGAGTTTTCCTCGATGACTGGAAATTGACTTTTATTACGCTTAAAAGTGGTAAAAAAAATTGTATTGGGAATTATAGACCGATCTCTAAGCTTACCACTGTCTCAAAACTGTTTGAGTCCATAGTTAAAGACAAAATGTACTTTGCTGTTAAACATTTATTATGTCCCAACCAACATGGGTTCGTGCCGGGTAAATCTACGTTAACCAATGTAGCCGCCTTTAAAGAGGACTGTTTCGAAACCTCTCAAAAGGGATTCCAAATTTACGCTATATACACCGATTTCTCTAGGGCTTTTGACAGGGGTTATCGTCTTATTATTTTGTCTCCTCCTCTGGTAGTGTCTTAGGTCCTTTGGTATTTGTCCTCTTTATTAATGATAAACAGGGAACGGATTTTTAGGACCTAAAAACCTATAAAAAAAAGGCAAAATAAAATAACGAAATAGGCTGGAAAAGGCAAAATAAAATAGCAAAAAAGGCAGGAAAAGGCACTAAGTATTGCAAAAAAGGCAAAACAAAATAGCGAAAAAGGCAGGAAAAGGCACTACGTATTGCAAAAAAAGGAAAATAAGGCACTAAAAAAAAGACAGAAAATACGAAAAACAATCAAAAAATACATTTATTTTAGAAATGTTTATATTACAAGTAAAAGGAGAAAAAGTATGGACTAGTTTCATTATAAATATGAAAAATTTGTACTTTGAACCTTTGACTATTTTATCCTTTCGAGTTTCTAACTCATAAAACTTTAATCTGTATAGTTGTAGTAACATTGAACCACAAGATGCATTTTGAAGTTTTCTGGCAGGATTTTCATTCGATTTTCGCGAAGATAAGCCTTAAATGTACTAAATGTGCGCTTGACGTAAGTTGATACAAGTGGAGCCCAATTTAAATATGGAACGTTTGAAACGTTCATATTGTGTAGGTTCAGAAGGTTCAGAAGTTGAGCGCAACCGTTACTAAAAAAATCAATGATCGTAATGCGTCTTCTGAACGGCTTGATACATTAGCTGTCCAATTCAAAACACACAACACGTTGTCTCAAATGATCAGAAAAATTTTACGATCATCTAACACGCAACTGTTCAGTTGATCAGAAGTACAAAACAACGCGTTCAGAAGCTGCAATCGCAACAGTTACTGAGCTGATGCGCCTTCTGAACGTGCCCATTATCAGGAATAAGGGCGTTTTCCTCGCCCTTTACAATTTTATCCACACCCCTTATTGTCTTCAAGCCTACGTTAGCTGAGAAAACGGCTTTGAATTTTTCCAACACCAATTTGGCAAGAGGTCCTGCGCTTCTATAAGCAGCATGGGCATGTGTATATTTTCTAATCTTAAAAAAAAAAATTTAAATGCTATAATCACTTTTTTAAAGGTAGAAAAGGCGAAAAAAGGCAAATATCTTAAAAACGCAACATCAAATGTGTATATATGAAATCAGGGAAAGCTAAATGGTGGACATTCTTAATCGAATATGTTCTATCTCTTTAGCAGAAAAAAAGGTAATTTCCATAAAATCCGTTCCCTGATGATATATCTTCGTGTTTCTCAAAGTGTAAGTTTCTTATATATGCGGATGACCCGAAGATATATTATGAAATTAAAAATCTAGAAGACTCATTGATTCTCCAGGGTGAGATTGATAATTTTTTCAGTTGGTGTGCGCGTAACCGTTTGTTCCTCAATATTGGTAAATGTCATAATACGTATTTTGCAAAGGTAATTAGTATTGTTACTACCTTTTACTGTTTTTCAAATGTCCCGCTAAAATCAATTACTGACTTTAAAAACTTTGGTGTTTATTTTGACTCCAACCTCACGTTCACCACCAACATAAACTTTATTGTTCGTAAAGCGTTCGTGATGTTGGCCTTTATTCGTCGCCACCGCTCTTCCTTTTCCGACCCTTATAATCTCAAACTGTTGTACTCTTCTTTAGTTCGGTCGAGGTTGGANGTAGGTTCAGAAGGTTCAGAAGTTGAGCGCAACCGTTACTAAAAAAATCAATGATCGTAATGCGTCTTCTGAACGGCTTGATACATTAGCTGTCCAATTCAAAACACACAACACGTTGTCTCAAATGATCAGAAAAATTTTACGATCATCTAACACGCAACTGTTCAGTTGATCAGAAGTACAAAACAACGCGTTCGGAAGGTGCAATCGCAACATCAAATGTGTATATATGAAATCAGGGAAAGCTAAATCGTGGACATTCTTAATCGAATATGTTCTATCTCTTTAGCAGAAAAAAAGGTAATTTCCATAAAATCCGTTCCCTGATGATATATCTTCGTGTTTCTCAAAGTGTAAGTTTCTTATATATGCGGATGACCCGAAGATATATTATGAAATTAAAAATCTAGAAGACTCATTGATTCTCCAGGGTGAGATTGATAATTTTTTCAGTTGGTGTGCGCGTAACCGTTTGTTCCTCAATATTGGTAAATGTCATTATACGTATTTTGCAAAGGTAATTAGTATTGTTACTACCTTTTACTGTTTTTCAAATGTCCCGCTAAAATCAATTACTGACTTTAAAGACTTTGGTGTTTATTTTGACTCCAACCTCACGTTCACCACCAACATAAACTTTATTGTTCGTAAAGCGTTCGTGATGTTGACCTTTATTCGTCGCCACCGCTCTTCATTTTCCGACCCTTATAATCTCAAACTGTTGTACTCTTCTTTAGTTCGGTCGAGGTTGGAATACGCGGTATTTGTTTGGAGACCTTTTCATACAGTTCATGTGAACAGATTGGAGTCTTTTCAGAGGACTTTTATACGCTTTGATTTGTGTCCGATGCAATTTGTATACCCTGTTCCGTCCTATCGTTCTCGTTGTTTATTGATAAATCTCATGTCCTTAGAGTCCAGGCATACTCTGTTATCGATGTGTTTTGTCTTTGATTTAATTGCAGGCACTATAGATTGGTCGCACCTCCTTATTAAAATTGGTTTTAATGTTTCCTCACGTATTCTTCGTTATAATGAATTGTTTTTTGTGGGTGTTGTTAAAACTGTTTATGGGATGAATGCCCCTTTAAGGAGGACTCTATCCCAATTTAATGCTTATTCCTGCTCTTTAGACTTTCGATTAACTATCTAAAGACAAACTAAACTATTATTGGAGTTTTGTGTCATCGCGAACTGCCCTCAGCACTATAAAAAATCAAACCTTGATCGCGAAAAATACCTAAATTAACAATAAGACGTTGAATATAAAAATAAATAAGTTACGGACAACAACGCAGCTGCCGGTACTAATACTTCGACGGCAACAAAAAAGAATAAGAAAAAGAAGCAAAAAGTGCTACTGTTCAGACTGGGTTAGATCCCTACATATTAATAAAGCGAAAGCGCACACCCAAAAGAAATGGAAAACAAAGCCCAAAAAATAAAATTTTGAAAATAGTCACTTCAGGTACTTCTACATCGGCAGAGAATAATCGTTTTAGTATTCTCGATGATATGAATATTGATTCTAACCAACAGGTAGTTAAAAGATACAAGCCTCCACCTATTTATCTAAGAGAACAAAGTTCTCATGCTCTGGTAGATACTCTCGTAAAACAAGTAGGGAAAAATAATTTTCATGTGGTTCCTATTAAAAAGGTTAATATACATGAAGTGAAAATACAGGCTCAAAACGAAGATATTTTTCGTAAAATTACCAATGAGTTTGATAAGTGTAAGAAATCTTATTACATACACCTATCCACTTAAAAGTAGTCGAGGACAAGAAGTTGTGATATAAGACCATTTTGTCAAACTATTGTTGCTTTTCCACAATAAGTTTTTCATTAAATACGGCCTCAAGCTCAATAAAAATTGTTGAATATAATTGTTGTTATAAGGCCATAAAATAACAAATAGCAGCGGAATAGCTGCGCTTGATTGTGTTGGCTTAACAAGTGAAAAATTCCGAAAAAAAGCAACGATAATTTACAAGGCGAACTTAGCACAGTGCGTGGGAAACTGGCTGAGTCAGTGGGATCGTCGGTTCGAATCCTACTGAAAGAAGTCTGATGAGGAAATGTGGTGATTTCCGAAATAGCTATCACTTCTACCATTTTTTCAAATTATTGTTGCTTTTCCACAATAAGTTTTTCATTAAAAACGGCCTCGAGCTCAATAAAAATTGTTGAATATAATTGTTATAAGGCCATAAAATAACAAAAACAAATAACTTAAGGACGAGCACCTAAACACAACACACACACAAAGTCTCTGAAAATGTTACTAGCTCACAAAATTCTGGAATTATTCAATTTTTAATGTGTATTCTTAATTAGTTTTGACTTTATGAAGGATTTTCTTTAGTAAAATTTTGTCGTAAGCGTCATTTGTCTACAATTTAGCAGCCACTTTCTATGAAATACGACAAAATGTGATCAAAATTTCTATCAAATTAACGACGCATTTTACTCAATATCTCGGAAACTAAAGGAGAACGCCATTTTTAAGATATTGATTAGTTTAACATGAGTGCATCACCTACTAAATTTTTACTAAATTATCGAATTTTTTTTTGTTATTATCTCGGAAACTAAAGGAGATATCTAAAAACAGATAACACCAATCGAAAGACCTTATTTCAAAATACATAACTGCATCTAGAACTAAACATCGTCAAAATGGCGCTTACGACAATCTTTTACCCAGGCAACGAAATGCAAAAGCGGGAAAAAAGCAACGATCATTAACAAGGTGAACTTAGCACAGTGCGTAGGCAACTGGCTGAGTCAGTGGTATCGTCGGTTCGAATCCTACTGAAAGAAGTCTGATGAGGAAATGTGGTGATTTCCGAAATAGCTATCACTTCTATAATTTTTTCAAATTATTGTTGCTTTTCCACAATAAGTTTTTCATTAAAAACGGCCTCAAGCGCAATAAAAATTGTTGAATATAATTGTTATAAGGCCATAAAATAACAGAAGAAAATAACTTAAGGACGAGCACACCTAAAAGTTAAACATTCTATAAATAGAATTATTAACAAAAACCAACAACCACATGATCAAGTGTGAACAACAGCGGAATAGCTGCGCTTGATTGTGTTGGCTTAACAAATGAAAAAGTGGGAAAAAGAGCAACGATAATTTACAAGGCGAACTTAGTACAGTGCGTAGGCAACTGGCTGAGTCAGCAGGATCGCCGGTTCGAATCCTACTGAAAGAAGGCTGATGAGGAAATGTGGTGATTTCCGAAATACATAGCTATCACTTCTACCATTTTTTCAGATTAGTGTTGCTTTTCCACAATAAGTTTTTCATTAAAAACGGCCTCAAGATCAATAAAAATTGTTGAATATGGGGTATAGTAGTTGCGCTGGGTATGCAGTTACAGTTGCATGGCTATACTCAATCCCGACTCTTGCGTCCTCGTTCGCGCACTCTGGGCAACGTGAGCAACCCATGTGCGAGATGCGGTAACCAATCCGAGTGGAGCCTTGGGTCACGGCAGAAAGAGAGGGAGCTTCGGTGGGGCCACTCTGACTTATTCGGTTTAAGGGCTCACTGAAGTCTGCAGCGTCTGTTCACCAGTAGGTGCGGCTGCAAGCGGGTGTCTGCTTGGAGCAAGCGGCTCGCTATATAAACGTGTATTTGGTTGCGAAACCACCCCCGTCCCAGCAATGGGTTGTGCGCTGGGCTTGGGACCCGCCACGTAAAAACCACTTCCAGTGAAGAAGCAAGGCAAAGCCTCGGATGAGACCCCCCCTTATGATGACGACCACGGCAAACGTTTAAAGGACTACGATTTGAGGGCATGCACCTGGAATGTCCGGACCCTTAATGGGGAAGGTGCCTCTGCCCGGCTGGTTGATGTCCTCGTAAGGACAAAAGCTGACATCACCGCCATCCAAGAAATGCGTTGGACGGGGCAAGGCAAACAATGTCTGGGGCCTTGCGACGTCTACTACAGCTGCCATGTAAAGGAGCGCAAATTCGGAGTTGGATTTGTGGTGGGAGAGAGACTCCGTCGCCGAGTACTGTCGTTCACCCCGGTGGACGAGCGTCTAGCCACAATCCGCATCAAAGCGAGATTCTTCAACATCTCGCTCATCTGCGCCCATGCCCCGACGGAAGAGAAGGATGAGGCATCCAAGGATCTCTTCTATGAGCGCTTGGAGCGCACGTACGAGCGCTGCCCCCGTCATGATATCAAAATCGTGCTTGGCGACTTCAATGCCAGGGTGGGCAAAGAAGGGATCTTTGGAACCACCGTCGGAAAATTCAGCCTCCACGACGAAACGTCCGACAACGGATTGAGGCTGATCGACTTCGCCGGGGCCCGAAACATGGTAGTATGCAGTACTAGGTTCAAGCATAAAAAGATCCATCAAGCTACCTGGCTGTCTCCGGATCGAAAAACGAGAAACCAAATCGATCATGTTGTGATAGACGGAAGGCACGCTTCCAGTGTTTTAGACGTACGCACACTCCGAGGCCCAAACATCGACTCGGACCACTATCTTGTTGCAGCCAAGATACGCACCCGCCTCTGTGCAGCAAAAAATGTGCGCCCAAATATGCAAGGAAAGCTTAACGTCGAAAAGCTGCAATCACAACAGACAGCCAGCGCTTTCGCTACTCGACTCTCACACCTGCTCTCAGAGAGCACTCTTCAACAAACCGACATATGCGAGCAGTGGAACCACATTTCCCGCTCATTAAGTACCGCCGCCGAAGAAGTAGTCGGATTTCAGCGAGCCCGAAAGAACAACTGGTACGATGAGGAGTGTCAAGAAGCTGCAGAGAAAAAAGATGCCGCCTACAGGGCCACGCTGCGATCGGGCGCAACGCGCGCTATGTGGGACCGCTATAGGGATCTGAAGAGGGAAGCGAGACGTATTTGCCGCAACAAGAAGAGAGAGGCAGAAATACGTGAGTGCGAAGAGCTTGAAATGCTGGCCGACAGGAGGAATGCCCGAAAATTTTACCAGAGAGTTAGGCGACTTACGGAAGGTTTAAAGACCGGGGCGCACTCCTGTAAGAACAATAATGGCGACCTAGTAACTGATGTCCAGAGCGTACTTAAATTATGGAGGGAACACTTTTCCGCCCTACTAAATGGTAGCAGCACGGAAAGTTGTGGAGAAGAAGAACCCGAGCCCGCAGTCGATGATGACGGAGTCGACGTTCCACCGCCTGACTATGACGAGGTACGTATAGCAATAACGCGGCTGAAAAACAACAAAGCCGCTGGAGCTGACAGCCTGCCAGCTGAGCTATTCAAGTACGGCGGCGAGGAGTTGATAAGGTGCATGCATCAACTCTTGTGCAGAATATGGTCAGATGAACGCATGCCCGACGACTGGAATTTAAGTGTGCTCTGCCCAATCCACAAGAAAGGTGACCCCGCCATTCGCGCCAACTACCGCGGGATCAGCCTTCTAAGCATAGGTTACAAGGTCTTATCGAGCGTATTGTGTGAAAGACTGAAGCCCACCGTCAATGAACTGATTGGGCCTTATCAGTGTGGCTTTAGACCTGGCAAATCCACCATAGACCAGGTATTCACAATACGCCAAATCTTGGAAAAGACCCGCGAGAAAAGGATCGACACTCACCACCTATTTGTCGACTTTAAAGCCGCTTTTGACAGCACTAAAAGGAGTTGCCTATACGCCGCTATGTCTGAATTTGGCATCCCCTCAAAACTCATACGGCTGTGTAAAATGACGTTGAGCAATACCACCAGCTCCGTCAGAATTGGAAAAGACCTCTCCGAGCCGTTCGCCACAAAACGGGGTTTCAGACAGGGCGACTCCCTTTCATGTGACTTCTTTAATCTGATGTTGGAGAAGATAATAAGAGCTGCAGAACTGAACCGCTCAGGAACAATTTACTACAAGAGCGTGCAATTGCTGGCTTATGCCGATGACATCGACATCATCGGTAACAAAAACCGCGAAGTCTGTTCTGCCTTTTCCAAGTTGGATAGGGAAGCAAAGCGCATGGGTCTGGTGGTAAACGAGGACAAGACGAAGTATCTCCTGTCATCAAACAAACAGTCAGCACATTCGCGCCTTGGCACCCACGTCACTGTTGACAGTTACAATTTCGAGAAAGTAGAGAATTTCGTTTACTTGGGAACCAGCATTAACACCGATAATAATGTCAGCATTGAAATCCAACGTAGAATCACTCTTGCCAACAAGTGCTACTTTGGACTGAGTAGGCAATTCAGGAGTAAAGTCCTCTCTCGACGTACGAAAACCACGCTCTATAAGTCACTCATCATGCCCGTGCTGGTATATGGCGCAGAAGCATGGACAATGACAACATCCGATGAGGCGGCTCTTGGGGTGTTTGAGAGAAAGATTTTGCGGAAGATTTACGGTCCTTTACGCGTTGGCGACGGCGAGTACCGCAGACGATGGAACGATGAGCTGTATGAGCTTTACAACGATATGGACATAGTGCAGCGAATTAAAATACAGCGGCTCCGCTGGCTTGGTCATGTCGTTCGAATGGACACCGACGCTCCAGCTCTGAAAGTATTCAACTCGGAACCCGCTGGTGGTAGCAGAGGAAGAGGGAGGCCCCCACTGCGATGGAAAGATCAGGTGGAGAAGGACTTGGCTTCACTTGGCGTTTCCAATTGGCGTCAGTTGGCACAGAGGAGAAACGACTGGCGTGCTTTGCTGAACTCGGCCAAAATCGCTTAGGCGGTTACAGCGCCAAAAAAGAAGAAGAAGAAATTTATTATAGCAGGAGATTACAATGCCAAACACGCATTCTGGGCATCTAGATTGATTACACCAAAGGGTAGAAATCTTTATAATGTAATCCAGAACAGAGGATTTGACGTCTCGTCTACTGGTCAGCCAAATTATTGTCCATCTGACCTACAAAAAATACCCGATCTTATTGACTTTGGTATAGCAAAGTGTATTGCGCGACACCGAGTTAATACTGAAGCTTTATTTGATCTCTCTTCAGATCATTCACCCTGCGTCATAACATTATCAATGTTAATTATGAAGAAAAAAACAAAAATCTTACAAATAAACACACAAACTGGTTAAAATACAAAAAGTATGTCAGTTCGCACATTGACCTACAAATTCCTATTCGGACCAAGAATGATATCGACAGGGCTGCTGAAAATCTCACTGATATAATAGTTAAGGCTGCAGAATTGCAACACCAAATCCTTCTATTAAACATCGCAGTTCTTACTGCCCTGGCCTGCACACCCCAAAGATGCTTAACTTAATAAGTAAAAATCGCAAATTAAGAAGGGAAAGGCAAAGAATTCGCTATCCTAAGCTTAAACAGGAGCTAAATGCGTGCACAAAGGAATTACGTATTTTGTTGCAGGAGGAAAAATAACAAAGTAGCCAGTCGATCCTTCAGTCCTTGTCTGCTTCGAAACAGACTGACTACTCCCTCTGGCGAACACTGAAGCATGCGAAGAGGCCCGTTCTTCGACAAGCACAATTACGTACTCAGAACGGAAGCTGGGCGAGGAATGATGAGGATAAAGCAAACGCTTTCGCCTCTCATCTTTCACAAGTCTTTAGACCCACTGAAGGCTCTCATCCCTCCAATATTTCATTACCCCCAGTAGCCTTACCACAAATCCGCTTCGGGTTAAAAAGAAAGATTTAATTAACACCATTGTTCATGATATTCAGAAGAATAAAGCGTCTGGTTACGATAGGATTACAGGTGAAATGATAAAGGAGCTTCCACAAACTGCCGTACATTTTTGGTTACATATTTTTAATAACATGCTTAAGTTGGGACATTTCCTCGACTTATGGAAACTTTCGGAAATAATTATGGTGCCAAAACCAGGCAAAGATCCGACGGTAGTAAGTTCATATCGGCCGATTAGCTTGATTTCTGTATTTACCACAAAAAGATAGTGTCAAATACCTTGGGATGACACTAGATAGAAGACTTACCTGAAAAAAGCATATAGAAAACAAAATTCCCCAAGCGAAACTAAAACAATTAAGCCTAGATAACAAGATGTTGCTTTTTAATATAATGATTAAACCATGTTGGGCATATGGAATCGGGCTTTGGGGCAAAGCGTGCAGTTCCATTTTGACCAGACTTTAAAGACTGCAGTCAAAAATTTTACGCGCCATATGCGGAGCACCGTGGTACATATAAAACACGAATATCCACAAAGATCTTAATGTAAATACGGTGCATGAGGACATAACAGGGCTAAGCGCCGGTTACTCAGCACGGTTAATGATCCATCCAAATCGACTAGCGAGAGATCNCTGGCGAACACTGAAGCATGCGAAGAGGCCCGTTCTTCGACAAGCACAATTACGTACTCAGAACGGAAGCTGGGCGAGGAATGATGAGGATAAAGCAAACGCTTTCGCCTCTCATCTTTCACAAGTCTTTAGACCCACTGAAGGCTCTCATCCCTCCAATATTTCATTACCCCCAGTAGCCTTACCACAAATCCGCTTCGGGTTAAAAAGAAAGATTTAATTAACACCATTGTTCATGATATTCAGAAGAATAAAGCGTCTGGTTACGATAGGATTACAGGTGAAATGATAAAGGAGCTTCCACAAACTGCCGTACATTTTTGGTTACATATTTTTAATAACATGCTTAAGTTGGGACATTTCCTCGACTTATGGAAACTTTCGGAAATAATTATGGTGCCAAAACCAGGCAAAGATCCGACGGTAGTAAGTTCATATCGGCCGATTAGCTTGATTTCTGTATTTACCACAAAAAGATAGTGTCAAATACCTTGGGATGACACTAGATAGAAGACTTACCTGAAAAAAGCATATAGAAAACAAAATTCCCCAAGCGAAACTAAAACAATTAAGCCTAGATAACAAGATGTTGCTTTTTAATATAATGATTAAACCATGTTGGGCATATGGAATCGGGCTTTGGGGCAAAGCGTGCAGTTCCATTTTGACCAGACTTTAAAGACTGCAGTCAAAAATTTTACGCGCCATATGCGGAGCACCGTGGTACATATAAAACACGAATATCCACAAAGATCTTAATGTAAATACGGTGCATGAGGACATAACAGGGCTAAGCGCCGGTTACTCAGCACGGTTAATGATCCATCCAAATCGACTAGCGAGAGATCTTCTTAGCCCGAGAAATGCAAGATGACTAAATAGAAAGGATTTCTCCGATATTCAATGATGCGCAATATAATAAATTTCGATATCTGCAATATATCAATTTCGGCTCTGGAACTCGTCCTTTCAGACCGACTACCCAACACCAGTGTCAGTGCGGCTCGGAAACTTGTCCTTTCCGACCGAACACAGCCTACTGTATTGTAATTACTTAAATATAGAGAAGCGAAGGCGCGGCGTGGAAACTAGTCTTTTTCACCCGCCCAGGCAGTGCGGCTCTGGAACTCGTCCTTTCAGACCGCCTGCCCAGCACGATATCCAGCGATCCTGCTGCTCGGAATATTGTCCATTCCGACAGCCGCAACAACTGCAATAAATATAAGTTAACACATCCGCCGACACCCAACATGTTGCATTCCCACAGTCCGGCAATACACGTGCGCCATGTCAGCATAATTGTGGTTCACAACATAATTGACATCCTACACCTTTGTCAAGGCCAAGTGCATTTCATCATATCATGCAATAGCAATATTATGCAACGCTATCAGACACCTATGGGAACCGTCGGCCACAGTTAGTACCTCTGGCTAATGCTAACGCAACCATTAGTATAACGGAGCCAATGCATTAGGCATTGCAGCGGTGTCAGCATAATTTCATTTCACACGGTTTGAAATCAGTGGGTTGCATATTCCAAGTTACCTGTGGGAATTCAAGGCCAAGGCGGCTCACTGACGTCGCCTATGTCTGGCTATAGAACAACGGCAGCGGAACAGGCTATAAAGGGCGGCAGAACTCGGAGCAGCGGCAGTTGCATCGGGGTGTTACTATAGGCAATTAGGCTTATTTATTTATCTCAATAAAGTACTTTTATTATAACGTTTATATTACCTCTTTTAATTCCAGGGCAAGTTGGCCATTTAATTTGTTTAGTTATTCGGGACCTTCAGTCCTTAACTGGCGCCCGGGGCAGGGACCAGTAGTAGTAGTAAAACAAAATCGGGATAATCAAATCAGTGATAAAGTGATTGTGAAAAGTGGAAAGAAGTTATACCAAATAAAAGTGAAAAATAAAAATTAGCTAAAAGGCTATCTAAAAGAAGCCAGTAAACAAAATATCAAAAAGCTATTAAAGTGCTTAAGTGAAACTAATCAAAAAATAATCAAGTGACAAATAAATGATCCTTGCAGTGTTGTGAGTAAAACTAACCACTTTTCCTCTGCATATTTTTCATTGTTTATTTCCAGGATGGATTCGTTTCAGGACAACGTAACGAGATTGACTGGTGCAGTTAACGCACTTATGGACCAGCTGAATGGGACAGAGAGGCGTTTATCAAGCTTGGAAATACTTCAAAACAGGATCGCTTTGATAGAAGCTGCTACTCCGCAGCTAAATGGAGTGGAAGCAGAAGTACAAGTTCAGCCCCGAGCTCCAGAAACGGAGGCGGAACTTAGGGAATTCTCGAGACTTCCAGACTCTGTGAAGGAGCTACAGGTGTTCAAAGGTAATCCAACTATGTTTGTGTCATGGGTGCATGCTGTCGAGAGCATCCATACTGATTTCGAGCTGGTAAAGGGTAAGCCTTTAATTATAAATAAACTCAAAACTGAGAAATACTCTCAGGAGACAGTGCAGGTATTAATAGATACGTACAGAAATCGTGCGCTTGATGTGTTCATCCGTGGATTGAATGGGGATCTTTCAAAGATGCTCCTGGGTCAGCGTCCTAAGAATCTACCTGAGGCATACTCAAGGTGCCTCGTGACACAGAATACAAATTTGAGGAACTACACGGTACACACTGCACGATTTAATAACCATATTGTCGCACCGATGAATACCATGCCAGATCGCATGCATGGTTTGGATGGTAACAAGGTGCCTCCTCTTCCACCCAGGACAACATGGCGTCCCCAAGAGCGACGATATCCCTTTGAAAACCCAGCTGGACACACTACTCCTAGGCGAGATCCTCCGTCAACCTCTCAGCCACCCGTCGAGAAGATGGACGTGGACCAGTCGGTCCAATCGCGCAAAGGGAACTACATGAATAGACCGAATCCCTTTGAACGAGGTGCAAGATCAGATAATCTTCCGCGAAAACAGCAAAAGCTGTTCAACATAGAGACGGACGATAACAATGACGAAGTGACTTACTACTTGCAGACTTCACAGGAGGCACAGGAGGAGAATTTTTTATCCAACGGCCATCTAGCGTGCCTTACTTAGAGTACGTACTCCCTGACGGCCGCACCTTAGATTTTCTTGCCGACACTGGTGCCAATAAAAACTTCATTACGCAAACGGTCGTCAAGCAAGGCAAACCAGTCGACAGATCCTTTACCGTAAGATCAGCAGGCGGAAGTATCCCGATACAGAAAAAAATAAGTTTGAATTTGTTTAAGGATATAAACGTTGACTCTGACGTAACCTTCTTTGTGCTCCCAGGATTAACCTCATTTGACGGAATTATATATTATTTATATATTATTATATTTATAGCAATATTCTAATATTCTAAAGGTTAACGCATTTAAAAACGCTGAAGGCTCGCGTATCCACCCAAGTGAATTATATCTTGTCTAAGGACATCCCTGTTGAAACGGAGGAAAAAGTGAACAAACTAGTAGCTACAGTATATTTTGCTTAGCTGCACATCCTTCTTTGCACGAAAAACTTGTGCACCTAACCGAAAAAGGCACCTAAGCGAATTTTCTTCACTACTTCAATGAGGAAGGTATCCGAATCTCTATGAAACCAAATAATGGAGAAGCACTTATCACGTAGAAAATGATGCAAGCGAAATTTTTTTCGAATGGTATCTTATTATCTATATAACTACATAAATTGATAGCCATTTTCGTTGTTCTGCGATATGAGCAAAATAAATAAAAGCTTGTAAAATTAGGTAATTGTAGGGCCAGTGCAGGTAAACGTAATACTTTCTTTGATAATTGATACTAGTTGCACATATATACAAGAATACATCTCGCGCGAAAGCCCAAAAAATAAAAAATTTAACGAAGAATAAAAAAAATGCAAATATGATGCAAATACAAATGCAAAACAAACAAAAATAAATAAAAAAAATAAAAAAGAGGAAAAGTGAATTCTCACAAAAAAATGGGAAAAAAGATTGCACGAAATTTACTACTAGAACTAACTTTCATTTTTCGCATTAATCACTTACCACTAATTAATTAGCAATTAACATAACTAACTACTTCACTACTGGGTTCCCAAAGAAAATAAACAATAACAAAAAAACATGCAAATCTCTCAATTCTATCACTACTCACCCCATGCAACTCAAAACTAGAATAAGGATCTTAGGTTAATTAAAAACATAAAGTTAGATAACTAGTTAAATGAGTAGAATAGTTAAGAGAAAAAGGATATGATTAAGACGAAATTTAGAATTAAGACTTTGAGTAGAATAAAAAATATAATAATGTAAAAAGGATATGGCTAAGACGAATTTTAGAATTAAGACTTTGAATTGTATAGAGTCACTATTATAACGTGGGTATGGGTAATAAACCATTAGTAGACTAATGTATTAATCTAATCCGTAGCACGTGCATCTGCGCCATTGCGCATTCATATGACCTATTCAAGATAGACTCACCCCTAGTAACCATACGAGATGGGTATGGATGGATCATCGATGGACACTTCAAGCTAATTCATGTGGTAAATTTGGAACGATTCGAACTGGCAACAAATCGGCAACTACCTTAAATGAAACAACAGCATCTACAGAGGTACTACTATTCCAGCTAGGCAGTATCCGCACACGTTTAAACGAACTAAGAGGTCACGAGACGGCTAGATTAAAACGATCTATTAACTGGATTGGCTCAGCTTGGAAATGGATTGCTGGCTCACCTGATGCTACGGACTGGGATGAGGTCCTCCGAAACGAAAATTCCCTTAATAAAAATAACGAGCAGCAATACAAGGTGAATGATGAAATTTTTAAGAAAACTAATCAGTTATTGCAGAGGCTCAATGGCATTGTGGTCGCCACCAATGATGTAATCAACAAGAGGAACTTGGACAGGATTTCTCAAGAAGTCCAGCATAAAATCTTTATCCTGAATGAAGACGTCAACGAACTGATCCGTGCTGATGGCTAAGGCAGAAGTCGTCAACACCAATCTTCTGAGTATAGAGAAAGTTAACCAGCTTGTCAGTGAGATCGACGTTCTTCCATACAGCAACGCCATCGAAGCCATTGAATATAGCAAACCATCGATCTACACCAACAACACACTCCTCTTATACGTGTTGTCCCTACCAAAGGTCACAGAAGCTAGATTTAATCACCTGATCGCAACAGAACGGCGTCCGAGTAGAATTGGCATATCAAACAATCCTGACCTGACTCGTCTTCTCAAGGGAGGACAAACAAGTTGTACTTACGCCACCTGTAACGATTCCACTGTTGAAATCATCAAGGATGATACCATTTTCCCTGACAATTTTATAGGGATTGTAAAATCAGGTAACAATTCAAATACACTTAATGGTTCTTATATCCTCCAGATGGACAATGAGACCGTAGCAATCAATGGCAAAAACTACTCGAGTACTAGTAGATCAGAGTACAGGTCCTTCCACCAATCTTGGCCAGCGTCACTAACCGCAGTGTGGTAATGAACCTTAACCTAATACACGGGATGACATCTCATAATATCAAGCTCCTGGGATACCTCAAGGAGAAAACCAATTGGTTTGCATTCACCGAAGGTTTGGTGTTAGTCATACTAATGTTATCGCTTTGGCACATTTGGAGAAGGATTACGGCGAAGATACACCTACCTGCATTGAACATTGACAACAAGGCTAATTCAAAAACCGAGGAACGTCCATCTAATCTGCGGGACGCAGATCTTTAAAGGGGGAGGAGTTAACACATCCGCCGACACCCAACATGTTGCATTCCCACAGTCCGGCAATACACGTGCGCCATGTCAGCATAATTGTGGTTCACAACATAATTGACATCCTACACCTTTGTCAAGGCCAAGTGCATTTCATCATATCATGCAATAGCAATATTATGCAACGCTATCAGACACCTATGGGAACCGTCGGCCACCTCTGGCTTATGCTTACGCAACCATTAGTATAACGGAGCCAATGCATTAGGCAATGCAGCGGTGTCAGCATAATTTCATTTCACACGGTTTGAAATCAGTGTGTTGCATATTCCAAGTTACCTGTGGGAATTCAAGGCCAAGGCGGCTCACTGACGTCGCCTATGTCTGGCTATAGAACAACGGCAGCGGAACAGGCTATAAAGGGCGGCAGAACTCGGAGCAGCGGCAGTTTCATCGGGGTGTTACTATAGTCAATTAGGCTTATTTATTTATCTCAATAAAGACCTTTTATTATAACGTTTAAATTACCTCTTTTAATTCCAGGGCAAATTGACCCTTTCATTTTTTTTGTTGTTCAGGACCTTCAGTCCTTAACTTATATATGTATGAAAAAATAAAAAAATTCTAAGCGTTACCGCAGAAGTTTTAAATTTAATGGTAGTTTGTAAGATTTGAAAACTTATTGTTAGTTTCGAAAGAAAGATTCAATAAATAAATACATATTATAAAAAAAAACAAATCCCATAACTCGAGTCTAGCGCCGCTGTTGAGTTGAAACGATCCCCTGCAGTGATACGCCAAACTAGTCAGGAAAAATACTAGTTTACAACTAGAATTTCCTGACTGAAACCGAACTAGTTCGAAAATGACCAGACTTGTACCCAGTACAAAACGATTTATGTAATCATGCCCTGTTTTATTTGACTTCGACAGTTGAACACAATAGAGTACACAAAATATTATAACTTTTATTTGGGTATATTGTAAACCGTTAAAGCGAGTACGTACTCGTAATTATACCATACTTGTTAAATAATGATTAATACTCATAATGATTATTAATTAAAACATGTTTTTTTGAATAACCGTTTAATGGTTAAATACCGATATAAGCACCTTTTTAATGATTAATAATTACTTAAACAAAATTTTTTTAATTAATTCGTTAATTTTAATTACATCATTATTTTGTTATTTTTGATCATTTTCAATTATTTTTGACTCTTTTTAATTACAAATTAATATAATTATTTGATTAATTTTAATTATCAATCAACAAGCCAAAGTATAGACAAAAATTAGGAATATTTATCAACTACTTGAATGATTTATTTACTTTATTCTTATCCAAATCTCAATTTTAAACATTAATTATTACTTTAAAAAAATTTTAAAACGAATGGATTGAAATGTGCAAAGTTATTTAAACACTAATTATTACTTTAAACAAATTTTAAAACGAAAGGACTGAAATGTGCAAAGTTAACGAATTTAATTTATTTTAATGAAAACTCTTATTTTTATTTTAGTTCACTCAAAATGAACTAAGGTATTCGTTTTATTTTTAACTAAAATGTTTTCTTTTCCATATTATTAAAAAAAGATAAAAATATAGCATTTACTGTACCTGAAAGCTTTTACTTTTAATATCGATTAATGGAAAATGCCTTTAAATTTATGTTCGAATGTTTGAAATATTTATGNCGGTATTCGTTTTATTTTTAACTAAAATGTTTTCTTTTCCATATTTTTAAAAAAAGATAAAAATATAGCATTTACTGTACCTGAAAGCTTTTACTTTTAATATCGATTAATGGAAAATGCCTTTAAATTTATGTTCGAATGTTTGAAATATTTATGTATTTATTTTTCCTTTTAATTAATACTCAAAAAATTTTACACTAATTATTGGCAAATCTAAGGCTGCTAAATAAAAATGTGTAATATTTTAAAGTGTACTTAATCAAAAGTCTTTCATTGTATATTCATGAATTCATTTAATTTTTTGACTTCCAAAGTAGCGGTTTTGGTCCATAATTGGTAGGGTTGCCAGATTTTTTATGCGCGAAATCAGTACATTGGACTTTTTCATGCTAAAAAAATCAGTACTTCTCAGTACGTTTTTATTCAAAGCAAAATTATGAATGTAAGCAACAGAAAATAATTTAAAACGCCTGAGTTCTTGTTTTTAACAATATTTTGGTATATAAATAAAATATAGTTCATAAAAAATAAAAGTTTTATTCATTTTAAAATGAGTGTACACATCATTATACACAGGAGCCAATAAATTATTTTATATTTGTGACTTTTTGAATAGCAATAACACTGTACGGCAAAATCAATTTTTTTTCTGGGTATTGGACCAAACCGATTTTTTTTAAGAGATTGAGTCATAGCTAAGTAATTTCTCAGTTCGAAGTTCGAAATTGGACCTTTGGTAAAAAATTATTTTAAATTACTGTATGTAAACTACTAAAGAAAGTAAAAACATAGTCGTGGTACACCCTTTTCTCTTATTTAAACGATATATAACTTTTTCTATGTTACAGGTGCTACAGGTCGGGTCTTTGAAAAATTTAAAATCTTATATTTCAACCCGCTTTCTTGTGATATGCAATTTGTATACTTCGTATGTATAAATCTGAGAAAAAACATTTAAAAGGAAAAAATACCTTTTTTTT
>NW_016158124.1:57403-64212 GCF_001687245.7 Rhagoletis zephyria
GTTGATTACTCATTTTATTCATAATGTTGATTAATCATAAAGCAAATTACTCAAATATTTTTGTTTTTGGTTAATCAAAATCTTGATTACTCGAGTAACTGAACTTCTGAGTAATCATAATTTCCAATTAATCGAATAATTGAGTTATTTACTTTATGATTAATTAAAATTTTGAATAATCAATTAATCGCACAGCCCTACTATGTAGCGAACATTTTTAAATGCACTGTATATTTGACACCTAATAAACACAACGCAAACAGCTGTGACAAAGATGAAACAGCAGAAATGACAAAAAGACAAAAAGAGCATAATCAATGTGCACAAACAAAAACAGTTGTACAACAACAATATATTATATGAAACAAAATACACGGCACATTCAATTAAGAATATCAAGTTAAATTAATAAAATTTACAGGAAATTTTGATGTTTTACTTATCTTTAAATTGTGCACCAGAAGTTTATCAACACTTTTATTAATTTTTTACTTTATTAAGCGTAAACAGCTTTATAAAACACAAAATTTAAACAGATCACAGAAAAACACAGCTTCACAGCTTTGACGTTTGCGTTATTTAAGAAATTTCCGTTGGGATTCTCAATATAACCTTCCACCTTATACGAGCCGATTAAAACTTATTAATCTTCCTACACTTTCCAGCCGCAGGCAAATGCTTGGTACAATTTTTATAGTTAAATTACTAACAGGCTCAATTTCAATTCCGCTTCTTCTTGGCGAAGTTAGCCTCCCTCCCGGGTATCAAGACACTTTTGCCCCCTATTTCTGAAAGCTTGTAAAACTAATTTTGAATTGCACGACCCACTCTGTTGCTTATGCCAGGATTTTAACTCTCATTCCAGCACGTTTGATATATCAGATCCGCTTTTCAGCATTAAGCTGATGAATTTAGTTCTGTAGCTGAACAGTTTTAGATCTCGACACTTAACAAACTCCTGCCTATCGTGACGGCGCAAAAATTGAAAATACTGGTTCCGTACGTCATGCGGACTGCGCCCCTCGGGCGGATGGGCGGGAATGGAGGGTAAAAACCGTTGGGATATTATTATTATATATTATTAGTCTCGAAAAACCCGAAATAGTCCTGAATGTCCCGAATAAAACCCGAAAATCCCGATATATTCCCAAGAATCCCGAAAATCTCGAAGAAGTAGGAAAATTGCGAATCGGTCCCAAAAATCCCGAAAGTCCTAAAAATAGTTCCAAAAATTCCCAATTGGTCACAAAAATCCCGAAGATCCCGAAATAGCCCCGAGAACACCGAAAATCTCGAAGTAGATCCAAAAACCCGAAATAGTCCCAAAAATTCCGAATTAGCCCCAAAAATCCCGAAGAAGTTGCGATGCATAAGAGTATTATTTGATTGGAAAATCAAATGATTCGCTCTACNTAGTCTCCAAAAACCCGAAATAGTCCCAAAAATTCCGAATTAGCCCCAAAAATCCCGAAGAAGTTGCGATGCATAAGAGTATTATTTGATTGGAAAATCAAATGATTCGCTCTACAAACAGTGTTGCCACTTTGTGAGTAATTCCTCAAAACGTGAGGAATTTCGGGAGCGCTTGAGTATTTTTTGAGGAAGTTTCTTTCGATATATTTGCAGATAACAAATGCAACCATGTTTTGCACATGAGAGTTTTTAAATCGTTCTGCAAATTTTTGAACAAAAAACTTTCCGAAGTTTAATAAAGAGCGAAATACACCACANGGTTTTATAAAGAGCGAAATACACCACACAAACGGCTTGTCAAACACTCTTCAAACCTGCTTTTCCCATTTCGCCATACACCGTGCAAACATGAATTGTTCAAGCAAAGAATTTTAGTTTTATTCCGGTTCAAAATGTAAAAGGGTTTGGTTTTCTTCGATTTTTCTCTCTTGCGTTCTCGTTCGGTAAATATTCCGTTGCGAATAAATTACTAGCGCTTATAAGCTTATCCAGGCAAAAAGCTACCTACGTACCGAATTTTAAGCAAGTCGGACCATAAATACGATTTCTTCGAACAGATCGGTCCCTGGTCCACTTCTCGGACNCCTCGTTCGGTAAAAATTCCGTTGCGAATGAGGCGATTTTATCATACACAACGTAAGCGGTTTGATCAAACGTCAACATGGCGACCAGAAAATCCAAAAATTGTGATTTTGTTCACATTTCCCTCAAATGGCTTGTCATACCTTCAAAAACCCCCATACACAACTTAAATTGCTTTAAGCAAAGAGATATTTCGCTTGGTTTGTCAGTCCGCGTGTGTGGTGTTTTTCGCTCTTAAGGACTATTGCATTTGCTGCTAAATATTCAAATTCTTATCGATAATTTTTTTCATTCTATCATTATATAATGAGTATTTTTTGAGGAATGTTCAACTTATTTTGAATTTGCAAAAAAAAAACGAATTGTTCTATCATAAGGATATTCATATTGATTCTTCATTAGATCCAGAAAAATATAGGAAAAAAGTTTTTGAACTAAAATATTCTTCAGGTTCATATACATAAGTTTCCCAAGTAAAAAAATTATATCTGCATTACTAATATAGCCATTTTCTAATGCTTCAGTAGAACGTATATTTAGTAGTTTAAAAATGTGTAGACTGACTTCAGGACCGGATTGAGCAGTTGCAGAAATATTATATACAAACCAAGGCATACAAAATAACGGTGATACTTTGTTTGAACCACAAGAACAAATGAACCAATTGAATCGAAGAATGTAATTAATTTTTATGCTAAGTACCTGTAAATAGTAAATAAGAAAAATTTGAGTAATTTATTCGGATTTTGAGGATTTTTCATTTGTTTTTGAGGAATTTGGTAATTTTTTTTTGGCAACACTGTCTACAAATCAAATCACAAATCAATTTGATTTCTGATTGGGAGGGCGATTCTAATCACAAATCAATTTGATTTCTGATTTGGTTGACGAATCAAATCACAAATACAATTTATTTTTTATTTGGTTGACGAATCAAATCACAAATCAAATATATTTGTTAATTAAAAGCGGATTTTAAATCAAAAAGGATTTTAAATCACGCAACCCTGTATTGAATCTACGAATTCCAGGGTCATCTTGGGCTATTGCAAAATATCAATACTTCGATAAATAATGAAAAATTTTAATAAAAAATCACGCGATCAAATAAACTTTTTTATAAAAGTCAATACTTCGATAAATAATGAAAATTTTTTATAAAAAATCGTGCGATTTTGTATTACAAATTTTAGCCTGCCGCGATTTTTTTTATAAAAATCAATACTTCGAAAAATAATACGCGCTTTCAAAAAGGAAATACTTCGATAAATGAAAATTTTTTATAAAAATCGCGCGACTTTTTATTAATAATTTTGGCCTGCGGCGCTTTTTTAAAAAAATCGATAGATAATGAACATTTTGATTAAAATCAGTACTTCGCCTGCGACTATTTTTTTATGTAAAACAGTATTTCAATATGAAAAGAAAATTTTCAATAAAAAACCCTCGAGTTTTTTGTTACTATTCTCATCATCTGGCAGCATTAACATCTTTGTTCATTTTCAACACTTCTATGTAATCAATGAAATTTGTATGGTGAATTGTGCAACTTTACCAGTTAATAACTTTTTAAATAGAAGCCTGCGCACTCTAAGGTTTTCACTTTTAGAATCAGAAAAAGTTCCTCTACACGCCCTAATTTTTAATTTTTTCAAATTTGGACCGAATTTAAGGAAAATTTGGGTTGGCTTTCCGATACATAGATTTTTGGGTGTTTTCACAAAACTATCACGAATTTCGTCATGAAACTTGGCGGGGATTTTAAGAATCGTATATTTTTACACTATTTATCGCTCTTTTCGCTTCATTAGTATTAATATTTAACTAATTTGTTGGTAAATTCTTTGCAGTTTCACTATCAAAGTTTCATTTACAAAAAGGGCACTTAACACTTATCTATTCTATA
The DNA here is from genome assembly GCF_001687245.7 of Rhagoletis zephyria. Taxonomy (NCBI): domain Eukaryota; kingdom Metazoa; phylum Arthropoda; class Insecta; order Diptera; family Tephritidae; genus Rhagoletis; species Rhagoletis zephyria. Next base: position 61,365 of record NW_016158124.1, read on the forward strand.
CTAATTATATAAAGAGAAGTCCCTTTTTTTGTAACAGGTAATCTCGCGAACGGCTGGTCCGATTTTCATGAAATTTTTTATACAAATAGCTTTCGGTAACCACCATGTTTTACTTTTTTCGGGTAGGTGGACCAGGAACCGGTCTATTTGAAAAAATCTTATTCTAGCGATTTGCTTCAAATTTAGTACGTAAGTAGCTTTTTAGCATATATTAGCATATATGACCCATTTTTTCCGTGAAGTGGTCCAGGGACCGATCTATTCGAAAAAATCGAATTTACGGTCCGATTTGCTTAAAATTCGGTGCACAGATAGCTTTTTAGCATATTTTTAGTATTTTTAGTATTTAGTATTTTAGTATTTTAGTATATGTGATCAATTTTTTCCGAGAAGTGGACCAGGGACCGATCTATTCCAAAAAATCGCATTTATGGTCCCGTGAGTGCGCTTGGCATAAAAAAAAAACTAAACTAACCTATATTTTTTTCAAGTGTAATTTTCAAAAGATTTTTTTTTTTAATGCGCAGCTTTTAAAATTGTCAGCACCGCAATGAAGTATGTTCCTTCCTGATTAAGAATCCGGGTTCAAAAACACTTTCGCATTTTTTAATAAAATGGTTTTAAAATTTCACTTTGATTTTAGTTAAACGCAAAAACATATACTTCTGGTTAAGTTTGATTCTGTTTCATTTCGAACTTAAACTGTTTATTATGTTAAGGTTGCTCAATGAATAAAAAGCGGAATTAGTTCTAACAAGGACTTTAAAATCTTTAATGAGAAGCGGATTTAGTTCGAACAACGACTTTAAAAACTTTAGAGGTCTATAATAGAAAAACGAATCGCGCTGACAATTTAGAAGACATTTATAATAGATTGGTACATTTCATCAGATCCTCTGAATACTTGCTCGCACTTGTTTCTAGTGGTCACAAACCGGAGATCTTTATTTGCTGAAGCAATGGAGTTACTTAGTAGAACTTGAAGCGAATAATAATCAGCCTCATTGCGTAAGTCGTAAATTAGGCTGAATTGTACGACTCGACAACATTAGCATTGTCTACTGTCGTGCTGAAATAAGTAAACGACAAAAATTGTCGAAAACTATGCAGTGCTGCCAAGTTCTTCCGTTTTAATACACTAGTCGAGTGGAAATTTTAGGCAATGACGCTAAATTTTCGATACGATTCGACTCTCGAAAAACGACTTGCATTCGGCACGACTCTCGCAATGAGGCTGATTAGTTTAACGGGGCGCGGATCATTATATAGTGCTTATCATACTAATTATTAGTAATTAGAGAATAAGATAAAAATTTGCTCTCAAAAACGGAACGTAATCCAGAAGTACGGGAACGCAAAAAACCACATTTCGTGCCCAGAATTTTAGAAAAAGTTGATTCGCGTTGTTTTTGTTTTTGTCACTTAAATGCAAACACTGGGAAATTGAATTTTGGTTTCACAAATTCGATTTTAAGTATTTAAATATTGAAAATACATCAACAGGCCATTCACTACTCCTTAAAAGCACCAAGTAAATGCAGGCGACATGTAAATACAAAACAGCTGATATGCACTTAGACACTTTATCCATTTTTTGCCCAGAAAAAGTCCGGGCTGTTTCGGGCAGGAAGAAGAAGACACTTACAATCCAATACGTTCCAATATTCGCTCTCTATTACCCATTTTGTTGAGTACGGAAAAAATCCCAAAGTAATCCCGATATCCCCGATATAGTCGCGAGGACCCCGAAAATCTCGAAGTAGTCTCGAAAAACCCGGAATAGTCCCGAAAATCCCGAAATAGTTCAAAAATACCAAAATAGTCCCGAAAATCTCGAAGTACGATTCTAGCAAACGTCAAGCTGTGAGGTTGTACTTTATTGTGCTCTGATTTTGGCTTTCTAATTACTAATCATTGTGCTAATTTTGAGTTTAAGTAGTGATAAAAAGTGCTTATGAGTAGTGATAAAAAGTGCTTATTCTAATTTTGCCGAGTCATTTGTTGCTATCATTGTTGTTGTATCCTTTGTAGTTAACTGAATTCATTTTGTTTTTGCACATTTGTTCTACTCTTTTTGTTTACTTCTTCTAGTAATTCTTGTCACAGCTGTTTGCGTTGCGTTTATTAAGTGTCATAAGTGTTACAGTGATACTCAAACTGTTCGCTACATTTATTTAAAGCTATTTACATCAGCTCCTTGTTATAATTTATTTTGTTTGTTTTTTATTAACGAGTGTATTACATAAATCTTTCAATATGAAGTGCGATCTTGATACCTTCCAAATTAAAAGCGATTCTGAACCATCTGAAATGTGCTGGTTTGACGGGAAGAATTCTGGACGTTATTAATGATGGCAAGGGCCTTCGCTGATCTTGCTGAAAGTGCAGGTCAACCGAAGTTGATCTTTTCAAGCTATTTAGGCAAACCAGGAATGGTTTTACAGAAATAGGAAGAGAATTGTCGGTACTGACCGAAAAGTTTAAGCATTATGAAAATATGTTTAAATCATTCAAGTGCTTAGATACCTTGCAATCTGTTAAGGATATCCCTGTGTCTAAACGTAAGCGTCTTCATAGTCCATCTAAGGAAATTATTGTCGTTGCACGTCAGAATAATAATCCGAAGGGACTTAATTAATTTATCTTCTCCATGTCCTCCAGCATCAGAATCCTCAGCCTCAAAAGATCGTGTAACGAAATCTGCTTCGGATAATAAAGAGCCTGAAGTATCTTCCCCTTCCCCCATTGAAGTGGTGGCATCACCTTCAAAGCCTCCACCGCCTTCCCTATCCTCTACTACTAACGCAGTAACTCAACCCCCTCCGCCGGTACTCCAGTCTGATACAAG
>NW_016158124.1:64237-78403 GCF_001687245.7 Rhagoletis zephyria
GAGTTTGCTTTGGAAAATGCTTATTTTCTTTTTTTAATTCTGTATATGAAAAAAAAAGTATATATGTATGTATTTCATTTTAACTTTGAAAACAGAAACGTTTTTTTCACAGTATCAAGGAACTTCAACTGCCTTATATATATGTATGTAAAGAGTACTTTGAAATGTTGATTACTCATTTTATTCATAATGTTGATTAATCATAAAGCAAATTACTCAAATATTTTTGTTTTTGGTTAATCAAAATCTTGATTACTCGAGTAACTGAACTTCTGAGTAATCATAATTTCCAATTAATCGAATAATTGAGTTATTTACTTTATGATTAATTAAAATTTTGAATAATCAATTAATCGCACAGCCCTACTATGTAGCGAACATTTTTAAATGCACTGTATATTTGACACCTAATAAACACAACGCAAACAGCTGTGACAAAGATGAAACAGCAGAAATGACAAAAAGACAAAAAGAGCATAATCAATGTGCACAAACAAAAACAGTTGTACAACAACAATATATTATATGAAACAAAATACACGGCACATTCAATTAAGAATATCAAGTTAAATTAATAAAATTTACAGGAAATTTTGATGTTTTACTTATCTTTAAATTGTGCACCAGAAGTTTATCAACACTTTTATTAATTTTTTACTTTATTAAGCGTAAACAGCTTTATAAAACACAAAATTTAAACAGATCACAGAAAAACACAGCTTCACAGCTTTGACGTTTGCGTTATAAGAAATTTCCGTTGGGATTCTCAATATAACCTTCCATCTTATACGAGCCGATTAAAACTTATTAATCTTCCTACACTTTCCAGCCGCAGGCAAATGCTTGGTACAATTTTTATAGTTAAATTACTAACAGGCTCAATTTCAATTCCGCTTCTTCTTGGCGAAGTTAGCCTCCCTCCCGGGTATCAAAACATTTTTGCCCCCTATTTCTGAAAGCTTGTAAAACTAATTTTGAATTGCACGGCCCACTCTGTTGCTTATGCCAGGATTTTAACTCTCATTCCAGCACGTTTGATATATCAGATCCGCTTTTCAGCATTAAGCTGATGAATTTAGTTCTGTAGCTGAACAGTTTTAGATCTCGACACTTAACAAACTCCTGCCTATCGTGACGGCGCAAAAATTGAAAATACTGGTTCCGTACGTCATGCGGACTGCGCCCCTCGGGCGGATGGGCGGGAATGGAGGGTAAAAACCGTTGGGATATTATTATTATATATTATTAGTCTCGAAAAACCCGAAATAGTCCTGAGTGTCCCGAATAAAACCCGAAAATCCCGATATATTCCCGAGAATCCCGAAAATCTCGAAGTAGTAGGAAAATTGCGAATCGGTCCCAAAAATCCCGAAAGTCCTAAAAATAGTTCCAAAAATTCCCAATTGGTCACAAAAATCCCGAAGATCCCGAAATAGCCCCGAGAACACCGAAAATCTCGAAGAAGATCCAAAAACCCGAAATAGTCCCAAAAATTCCGAATTAGCCCCAAAAATCCCGAAGAAGTTGCGATGCATAAGAGTATTATTTGATTGGAAAATCAAATGATTCGCTCTACAAACAGTGTTGCCACTTTGTGAGTAATTCCTCAAAACGTGAGGAATTTCGGGAGCGCTTGAGTATTTTTTGAGGAAGTTTCTTTCGATATATTTGCAGATAACAAATGCAACCATGTTTTGCACATGAGAGTTTTTAAATCGTTCTGTAAATTTTTGAACAAAAAACTTTCCGAAGTTTAATAAAGAGCGAAATACACCACACAAACAGCTTGTCAAACACTCTTCAAACCTGCTTTTCCCATTTCGCCATAGACCGTGCAAACATGAATTGTTCAAGCAAAGAATTTTAGTTTTATTCCGGTTCAAAATGTAAAAGGGTTTGGTTTTCTTCGATTTTTCTCTCTTGCGTTCTCGTTCGGTAAATATTCCGTTGCGAATAAATTACTAGCGCTTATAAGCTTATCCAGGCAAAAAGCTACCTACGTACCGAATTTTAAGCAAGTCGGACCATAAATACGATTTCTTCGAACAGATCGGTCCCTGGTCCACTTCTCGGACAAAATGGATCATATATGCTAAAAAGCTACCTACGTACCGAATTTTAAGCAAATCCGACCGTAAATACGATTTTTTCGAATAGATCAGTCCCTGGTCCACTTCTCGGAAAAAATGGACCATATATCCTAATATATGCTAAAAAACTACTTACGTACCGAATTTTAAGCTAATCGGACCATAAATGCGATTTTCAGGAATAGATCGGTCCGTAGGTAGCTTTTTGCCTGGATAAGCTTATAGATTCCTGTTTTCCAATTTTCATGTAATTTCGAATATAAATAGCTTTAAGTAACGACCATATCAAGGGGCGAATTCGTCACTAGGCAAGATTTTTTTGCGCCAATCAGAAACAACGGATACTGTCAAAATATAATTATAATATATAATATATCTCAACTAATACTATATATTTAGAAAGCCGTTTGTTAGTTTTCGCAAGGCTCGAGAGCAGCTGAACCGATTTTTTTGAAACTGCCACCTGCCGCACGTGTCCCAAGAATGGTTTTAGGCTTGAAAAAAATCTATATGTAAAGGGGGCGTGGCACTTCCCATACAAACCGAATTTCTCATGCTACATATCTCTGAAAGTGTGCATGGTAGAGTTTTGGAAATTGGTATGGAGATATACGAAATCAATCGCATACCCTTTGGGGGAAAATTTTAGCTATTGTAAAAAGGGGTGTGACATCTCCTATACAAACCGAATTTTTCATACTGCTTATCTCTGGAAATTTTTTGGTAGAGTTCTAGAATTTTGTATGGAGATGTACGAAATAAATCGCATACTCTTGGAGAAAAATTGGAACTATTTTAAAAGGGGGCGTGGCATACAAACCGAATTTTTCATACTGCCTATCTTTGGAAGTGTTCATGGTAGAGTTCTGGAACTTGGTATGGAGATATACGAAATCAATCGCATACTCATGAAGAAAGAGGGCAGCTCTTGGAAAGGGGGGCGTGGCACCTCCCATATAAATCGAATATTTATACTGCATATCTCTGAAAGTATTCATGGTACAGTACTGGAACTTCGTATGGAGATATGTATATAGTTGAAATCAAGCCCATACTCATGGAGAAAATTTGGGCTATTTGAAAAGGGGTGTGAGGCCTACTGTAGGGTTTACTGTTGTTTATTGTTACTGTTGTTTATTGTACTGTGTTAATTTCAACTTTGTAATTTCTATCTATAAGCTTATCCAGGCAAAAAGCTACCTATGTACCGAATTTTAAGCAAATCGGACCATAAATACGATTTCTTCGAACAGATCGGTCCCTGGTCCACTTCTCGGAAAAAATTGACTATATGTCCTAATATATGCTAAAAAACTACTTACGTACCGAATTTTAAGCAAATCTAACGGTTGTTTGTAACAGGCAAAACGAATCGAGATAGATATAGACAAATGTATACATAAATGATCAGAATGAAAGGAGAAATCGATTAAGCGGTGACTGTCTGTCCGTCCGTAAGTCCGTGCGTCTGTCTGTCCACACGATACCTCGAGTAAAAGTTGAGATATCTTAACGAAACTTGGTACGTGCACTTCTTTCGGGCGTAGGACGTGTGGCAAAATCGGACAATAACCACGCCTACCTCCCATATAACGGTCATTTTCAGAAATACGAAAACTTCGATATTTTAGTAACTACCGAAGATAATTCACTCAAAATTGATATTTACAATAATTTTTAGACGAAAAAATAGGAGTATTATAAATTTTTGGAAAATGGGCGTACTCAGGCCCACTTATGGGTTCATGTGTATATCTTGGTAACCGCTTCACCGATTTCTTCCAAACTCGGCACGGTTGTTGGCCTTGGTACAGCATACCAAATTTTTTTTAAAATCGGACAATAACCACGTCCACATCCCATATAACGGTAATTTAGAGAAATACGAAATCGTCGATAAATCAGTAAATATTAAAGCTACTTCATTCAAAATTGATACTTCCAACATACGATTAACGTAAAATTTTGGAAAATGGGCGTGGCATATGATCACATATATGTATCTCGGTAACCGTTCTACCAATTTGTACCAAACTCGGTATGGTTATTGTGCTTGCCACATAAAAGCAGTCCGCATGACGTACGGAACCAGTATTTTCAATTTTTGCGCCGTCACGATAGGCAGGAGTTTGTTAAGTGTCGAGATCTAAAACTGTTCAGCTACAGAACTAAATTCATCAGCTTAATGCTGAAAAGCGGATCTGATATATCAAACGTGCTGGAATGAGAGTTAAAATCCTGGCATAANTTTCAAAATGCCTGAAACTTCAATAATTCGAAATTTAAGGACGCTAATTTACTCAAAATTTATACGACCCGGCTTACCATGTAGCGGTAGCTTTCGGAAAGGTGCAAAACATATATTTGATACTTGCGCCGGGTATTTAATGTTCGGCTCCGCCCGAACTTGGACTTTCTTACTTGTTTAAACATAGTTTTTTTTTTTTAAACATATAAATCCCAAAAAATACGCAAAAAAAAAAATAAACAAACTTCATTTTAAGTAAGGGAAAAAACAAAATAACGAAATATAATGCCGCTTTCTTACAGTAACAATTTGAATTGCACATTTGAATTTCTCAGTTTCGACAAAAAAAAATATTGTTCCATTTTATCAAGTTTGGACACACATATCTCCTAGCCGAAAAACGATAGAAAGCTGAAAATTTACCACCAAATGTAGAATCTAATGGGGAATAAACCTGTTTTTATTTTTCAAAAAAAGGAGATAGAGTTTTGAGCACGCTTGGCCCCATTGTGCGGCGTAGCCATTTTATTTCGCTCACTTTTCTACAATGCGGATATATACATCATAGGGGCTACGGTAGCCAAATCAGCATGACGGATATATACGTCATAAGCGCTTAAGAGGTTAAATATAGTTTTAACCGTTTAAAGTTTACGACATACAACAATGCGACAGTATACAACACCTTGTGAACTCCTTAAATATATTTAAATTTTCGCGCGAGTGACGAAAGCAGCCACAGTAGCATGCTGAAATGACTCGCTTATATATACACGAGATTTGGAAGTTTTTATCCAGAGGCCCAACCGACATGTTTGAGATATCGTTGGAAAGGTCTTGCAGAGTGTGTCCAGAAAATGTATTCAAGCTTCACAAGCGATTAACCGGATTCTTAAAAATTAGGCTAAAGTGTTGCGAAACAATAAAACATTTTTTTGCTTTTGCCGGTTTAAGGGAGCATGTGGACACACCCAACATATTTAGTGTTATTCTATAGGCCAATACCTTTCAAACGATACCTTATATATTAAGTTCCGGCCACTAGTTGGAAAGATATAGAGGTAAATGTGTTTTGGTTCGTGTCTCCACTACGAAATGCTTTGGTATGTATGTGGCGTCTGTACGTACCATCATTTAATTTTTTTCTAACTTTCAGGAATTAAAGTGCAAAAAAAAACTAACAAGGTTTTGTTCCAGGATGTTTTGATTCGTATGCCTTTGTGGGCGTGGCTGCTGCCTGAAATTCGAAAAAATGCTGAGGCCGCAGTACTCAGTCCATGTCATTGATGTGGATATCAATAGAAGGGTCTTCAAACAAGCTATCTAACGATACCTTTTGTGTTTATAAAATATAAATATGTTATAACGTTACCGCCTAAAAACTAAAAATTGGGCTGCTGAAAATATAGACTTCGAGAATTTTCTCAAAAACTGGTCAGTCGATTTTATTCTTACTTTCCACAAATCTAGCCCGAAACCTTAGCTTTCATCTGGTATATAGCTTATATTTGCGAAATTTATGATATCAATTTAGTGACGAAAATTATACGCATTTTTTAACTGCCTTGGAAACGTACGGAAAATCTTTTTTTATTTATTCGGAACGTTGCGAAAATGGGTCTACTGCTAGAAACACAAAACAAAAAACAGAACTTTTGCAACGATTCGTNATTCTTATTGTGGAGATATTATGATTCAAATTGAAAAAATTTCGCTCAAAAAAGGGTCAGATGGTTAAAAATTAACATACTCGTCTAATTTGGTTACTTTAAGATATAAAAATAACATACTCAGTGCCCCGAAAAAAGTTCTCATTCCCCGATTGCCACTCAAATCGAAATGCTCTGCAATTTCCCGCGACTTGACAAGTTGAAGGATGCAGCTGTGCTAATCACTTCGCACATGTCTTGGAAACCACAATTTGTATGTATTTTAGAGTTTTTTTTCAGTCACATGTACACAGTATTTAACTATTCTACATGGGTTTATCACCCGCATTTAACCTACCTGGGAAGACGCATACAATATTACCTACAGTTGTACATAAATATATATGTATGAATGCGAAAATGGGTCTACTGCTAGAAACACAAAACAAAAAACAGAACTTTTGCAACGATTCGTATGTATAAAAAAGATTTTCCCTACGTTTCAAAGGCAGTTAAAAAATGCATAAAATTTTCATTACGAAATTGATATCATAAATTTTGTGTTTCTAGTTCAGCTTTCGTCACTCGAAAATTTTACCTCAAAGAGGTGTTTTATTNTTTAACCTACCTGGGAAGACGCATACAATATTACCTACAGTTGTACATAAATATATATGTATGAATGCGAAAATGGGTCTACTGCTAGAAACACAAAACAAAAAACAGAACTTTTGCAACGATTCGTATGTATAAAAAAGATTTTCCCTACGTTTCAAAGGCAGTTAAAAAATGCATAAAATTTTCATCACGAAATTGATATCATAAATTTTGTGTTTCTAGTTCAGCTTTCGTCACTCGAAAATTTTACCTCAAAGAGGTGTTTTATTCGATTTATTATATCTAGTAAATGGGACTTAGTGGGGATAGGATTGACTAATGAGAAAAGTGGGCGTCTGGTGAAGACTGAGAGTAAAGAAAAGCAGAAAAAACAATATAAATTTTTTATTTCTTTTAAATGTTTTGATTCGCTATTATAAGGATATTAATAAGAAACAAAAAATATACACTCGTAAATAGAATAAGAATATGTATGTATGTATTACTTAGATGAAAACTCAATAAAAGGAAGGTCTGCATTTCTTATCCATGCACAAATATTGCACATCGTCTTCAAAACCTTTACCTTAGGTTTTTGTTAATATATTATAACAAAAACTTTCTCCAGATTTTGCTGAAAGTTAAATAGAAGCTCTGTGTACAATTTTAGCGCATTCTCTCAAAAATTCCAAATTTTGAGTTGTGACTCTTTTGAAAACGGTGTGCGATATGTATATGTTATTTACTGAANCCTTAAAAGATTAAATTTTATTAAAATTTTTATAAATCAGTTTTTATACAAACATATGTATGTATTNCATGCACAAATATTGCACATCGTCTTCAAAACCTTTACCTTAGGTTTTTGTTAATATATTATAACAAAAACTTTCTCCAGATTTTGCTGAAAGTTAAATAGAAGCTCTGTGTACAATTTTAGCGCATTCTCTCAAAAATTCCAAATTTTGAGTTGTGACTCTTTTGAAAACGGTGTGCGATATGTATATGTTATTTACTGAACAGTAGCGCAGAAAGAGCAAAAATTATGCAGCAATAATCAAATAATAACTAAGCGTTGGTTTTGCTACGACCTTGCAAAGAAAAAAATTTTCTTGTGAGCCTTTTTAGCCCGAAGTATGTATATGCAATATTGCAGCAGCGTTCTACCTATATTTTGTTTATTTTCTACTAATAATTAGTATGCTTTAGATATATGTGTACGGAAATAGAGCACAGGATTTCGTTCGTTTTAGTATTGTAACAGGTAGTGATTTTTTCTTCAAACGGCATTTCGCTAAGTGCGGAGTTGTGTGGTTTAGTTGGTATTTACCTGAACACCAGATACATATTTCGTAAATACGTACGTTCTTCATAAAGTATCACATATTTTGTAGGAGTTTTTGCCTGTACCTAAATAAATCAGATAAACGATACGGGTGGTCCATTCGCGATCACTCACAAAGCTTATACTGAAAACTTTTTAGGGCGTTGTATGGAACATGTCTTTTCGCGTTTCCGAGGAATTACGCTACAATTCAAAAATCACATTCACAATCACACTTTACAAAATTGTACACGTACAAAATGGTCAAAAAAATCGTCATCGAATCTATTGATAACAAAATTAAATTTTGATATTCTCCACTTCTCAAAATTGGAAATTTAAGACAATAAATAAATAAAAATATTGTGACGTAATAAGTTCCTCCATTTTTATATACATATGTATCTGTGTTCATATGGAATAGTAGCTTATGTCGAAAGGCTGGCTATATTATAATGCGGCATTCGCAGCATTCGATTGCGAATGACTCACTGGCACCGTGCCGTTGAAGAATTTGGCAAATAAACGTGCGCAAAATAGTTCCGATACTAGCAAGTCAATAGTTAAGTCTCATCAAAACGTTCCTTGTCGTTTAAACGATAAAGGGAATGCCGCATTATACTAAAGCCAGCTTCTCGACATAAGCTACTATTCTATACACAGATATGTACTAGATAGGAAAAAGTTGTCTAATAGCGGTCAGCCCTCGTCAGGCTATGGCAAAGCACCGAGTGAATTCAGCTGTGGAAAACAGCTTCTCCTAAAAATACAGGCCCCTATTATGAGTTGCATTCGATTTTCGACTGTGGTCGAAAGTGCTGAACGAACGAATTTACATTTGGTATTATGGCGCTCATTCGATGAAGAATAGCGCCATTGTGAATTTCGCTCGCTTAGGTTGTTCACAATAGTATATTTTTTCGCCGCTGAGAAGCTTTGTTTACAAATCGAGCAAACTAAATAGTGTGCTAATACATATTTATGTAAATTTGTGCAAATTAAAATGAAATAAAAAAGAAAGCAAGTTTATAAAAACGTGGTAAAAATTAGTACAACGAAGTTCTGTAGTTCAACGATTCGTCAGAGGATGAGAGTTTAATGAACTGGCCAGGAGTAGTAAATGTTTAAGAGAGTTTAAGTGTAGTCTTTACAACATATTTTTACACAAAATATATTTAAGAAATTTGTCAACAGATTTACTAAAAACTTCCGACTTTCTAAAAAGGCGTTTGTGAGCCAAATCTATTTAAAATATTTTAAAACTATCCACAGCTCTATGATTTGTTCTCAGAGTTCGTGCCAACTGAGTATTGGGATTTTCTTTCACGAGTAAAAGCAGCCTTTCGAGCTTGTGTTTTGTAGTCACGACGTTAAAACTGCATGAAATTGATAAAAATTGTTTAAATTAGTGTCTACCCGCCAAAAAGTAAGAAAACAAATGCAAAATCATAAATTTTTCACAATTTTCTAACACTTCGCTACACCATCGAAAGCAAAATTCTGTTCGACAGAAAATTCGATACCCAACGAAAATTTCGACACGGTTGCATAGCTCATAATACGAATTTGACTTTCGATGTTCGATCTTCGATAACCAGCGAAGATCGAAAATCGAATGCAACTCATAATAAGGGCCACAATCACCGTTCGTAGTCGGCCAAATACTAATATATTAAGTAAAGTGGGTTCGAAGACTGATACAAACATACATACATATCGTCGTTTAAAGTACAAAACCTCGTTACTCTCTAGAAAATAATTTATGCAACCACCTCACATACGCGGTTTTGCATTTTATTGATATGCGGTTTTGTAATTTAAACGACGATATGTACGTGGAATCTAAGTTTATATTTTGAAAAAAAAAAANAATTGATAACTACATAAGGGTAAGCTGGTTTTGAAGGTTCAACTAGTCAATGCGTTCTAAATATTGTACGGTTATGGACAATGGATGACGAGAAATTGAAGACCAGCATCAAATATATCGATAACACTGTTCTACAAATTTTGTGGTAATCGCTTAAGAAATAAAAAAGTTTCCAAGCCAATTTTCCTTTGAAACAAGCGCTTTCGTAATTTTTTTGAAAAACGTGTTTTTGGTACATTTCGAATCTATTCGTCAATATCTCATGAAAAAATTATCCATTATTATTACTTTGCCGATTTCGATGAAAATTGTTAGTGTTACAAGCGACCCAAATCGAAAAATTGAAATTTCAATCATTTTCTTTTTACAGTAAATGAAAATCTGATGAGAAATGTAGATGTTATGGAACACAATCTGCACAAAAAATATATATTTTTGCAAAGAGCCCATCAATACCCTTCGAACTGTTGGTCGTTTCATGAGATATTGAGGAATAACTGAAAAAGTACTAAAAATACGTTTTTCGAACAAGTCTCGAAAACACTTCTTTGAAACCATGGGTATTTTTTCGTGTTCAACGACCCAAAAATTGCCTAAAAAATTTACTTTACAGACGTTCATATTTCGTGTAAAGTAATATGTAATATGCCTTATTAATACCAAAGAAGCAAATGTGATTTATGTTTAAAGTTTGAAATTGGATTAATAATTAAGAAATATACACTCTTCGTTTTAATAATTAGTAGGTACAGTTTTCCTTTTGTTTGTTTAATACTCATTAACTTTTCCTAAAAATATAGCATATTCTACGTCTACATCCCCTGCGCATTTTCTTCCATATAAACATTTTGTCAAGCATACTTTGTATGGTAGAAAATTAAAAAAAGGGTGCGCTATTCATATGACGAAGAATGTATATATGTAGTTTATTTTTGCTACTTTTATACTACGCAATTATATGTAGGAACATTTTTTGAAAAATTGTCCTGCATTTTCAAAATATATTTATGGTCACCGTACCTATACGCCGCTACGTCTGAATTTGGCATCCCCTCAAAACTCATACGGCTGTGTAAAACGACGTTGACGTCATGTGACTTCTTTAATCTGATTTTGGAGAAGATAATAAGAGCTGCAGAACTGAACCGCTCAGGAACAATTTACTACAAGAGCGTGCAATTTCTGGCTTATGCCGATGACATCGATATCATCGGTATCAAAAACCGCAAAGTCTGTTCTACCTTTTCCAAGTTGGATAAGGAAGCAAAGCGAATGGGTCTGGTGGTAAACGAGGACAAGACGAAGTATCTCCTGTCATCAAACAAACAGTCAGCACATTCGCGCCTTGGCACCCACGTCACTGTTGACAGTTACAATTTCGAGAAATTAGAGAATTTCGTTTACTTGCGAACCAGCATTAACACCGATAATAATGTCAACATTGAAATCCAACGCAGAATTACTCTAGCCAACAAGTGCTACTTTGGACTGAGTAGGCAATTCAGGAGGAAAGTCCTCTCTCGACGTACGAAAACCACGCTCTATAAGTCACTCATCATGCCCGTTCTGGTATATGGCGCAGAAGCGTGGACAATGGCAACATCCGATGAGACGGTTCTTGGAGTGTTCGAGAAAAAGATTTTGCGGAAGATTTACGGGCCTTTACGCCTTGGCGACGGCGAGTACCGCAGACGATGGAACATGAGCTGTATGAGCTTTACAACGATATGGACATAGTGCAGCGAATTAAAATACAGCGGCTCCGCTGGCTTGGCCATGTCGTTCGAATCGACACCGACGCTCCAGCTCTGAAAGTATTCAGCTCGGAACCCGCTAGCAGAGGGAGAGGGAGGCCCCCACTGCGATGGAAAGATCAGGTGGAGAAGGACTTGGCTTCACTTGGCGTTTCCAATTGGCGTCAGTTGGCACAGAGGAGAAACGACTGGCGTGCTTTGCTGAACTCGACCACAATCGCTTAGGCGGTTACAGCGCCAAAAAAAAAGAAGAAATAAATACATACATATGTTGTGTATACAATATTATACATATCTGCATGTGTACATACAATCCTTTACTCGAAATTATTAGTTGATGCAATTTTTATCTCATAAATTTTTTTCTGACTAAACAATCCGTTTGCCTGTCTCATCCATATTAACCAAGGCAAATGTCACGCGAGTAGACGCATTCTTAAGTAGCTGCAGTATTATCCATATTTTCTTCAATCCACCGTGTGCTTTAATTGGTTAAATTGATACCATAGTGTCTGTGAGTGGTTAAACTGTCCGAGTGTGCCGATATCATAGCAACTTTAAGTCACCTGCCAACGTAGTGCGGATTTAAAATCTTAAAAACTTGGTGCATTCTAGATTGTTTAATTTTGCTTTGTTAACATGTCAAAAATTTCAACAAGAACAACCACACGTAAGTCTTCCCTTCACCTATGACCCCTTCAGTGCTGCAGAGTAAGCCTCAGAGAGCTGAGAGTCCCAATCTACCTCTTAATGTATGGTTCGAAAAATTAGATGCTCACCTCGAATCTCATAAGCAAAGTATAGTCGAACAGCTAACAATACGTATGAGGCAATCTGAAGAGCGTAGCTTGGAGAGGTTTGGTGAGATGACAGCGGAAATTGCAAATTTAAAAAGATCGCTTAAAGACGTTAATGAGCGTATGAAAAAAACCGAGATGGAGTGTGAAAAGCTTCGCAGTGACGTACATGCTTTGACTGAACAAATGAGCGAGCATGAGAATAACCTTATATCTTCGGATGTCAGCATCAGTGGCCTGCCAACAACAAAAGAAGAGAACATAATGAACAGCTTCTCTCAGCTTNTATATCTTCGGATGTCAGCATCAGTAGCCTGCCAACAACAAAAGAAGAGAACATAATGAACAGCTTCTCTCAGCTTTGTCAAATGCTTGCAGTACAATTGCCCCCGGTACGTTCTGCCTGTGGACTGCGAACTGGCAATAACACTAATGCTCCCGTCATCGTCAAACTGAGCTCAGCTTCTGATCGCTCTCTATTGCTGAAAGCAGTGGCAAACTATTGTAAAGAAAAGAGAAGGCCAATTTCTCTTCGCGACATGGGATATAATGTTGAAGGGAAACTATTTATACACGAGTGCTTAACAAAGAAAAACCGCGAATTGATGCACTTTGCTACTCAGCTAAAAAAGAAAAGGCGGTTAACATCTGCATTCTCGATTCGTGGCCATGTATTTGTTAGAGCTCAACCGAAAACTGATGCAATCAAAGTGACAGACGTGAAAAGCATAGAAAGTGTAGCAGCTCTTAGCAAATAAGTGCAGAAACATTGTAGCCCAGCTATGGTTTTATGTGATGCTGTTATTTGTATGTTTAAGTTAAGGCTTATCTCTTATATCTTGTTATTGCTTTACATTCTTTCCTGTTATACTCTCTCTATCTCAACACTATTTCTGCTGACTGCCTATGCCATTTCACCTTGTATACCCCATTCGACATACATTTATTGCTGATGTGTAATGAAATAACAAAACAGGCAAACAAAGATCATGTTAAAGGAATTCTCAAGCTTGTATGTAATAGCTGCACTGGTTTTAATATATGTAGCTTTAATGCTAGAAGTTTAAATTCCGGGAAAATTTACTACTTAAATTTCATTCTCGATGGCTTAAATATAGACTTATTATGTATTACCGAAACGTGGTTCCAAGAGTGCATTGATGACAACTCGTACGGCTTGTGCGACTCTACGTTAGTGAGAAGTGATAGGGCATCAAAGATGCGGGGAGGAGGCATTGCTTTCTATTTCAAAAACTATATTAAATGGGAAGAAATCAGTAGATCTGAACCTTCTCAGCAAGTAGAATACCTTTTTATTGAGTTCAATAATATCAACCTTAAGTGTCTTGTCGCGTGCATATACAATCCAAGCAAAAGAAATGATATCTCAGTAATTTTTGAAAAACTGGCTGAATTCGCTATCTCTTATGAGCACATTATCGTATGTGGTGATCTAAATATAGACCTTTTATGTTGTGATTCCTCTTCCAAAAGTATGATAGGCAATTTTCAATCGTTAGGTATTACAATCATCAACAAATATGCTACTCGCTTCGCACCACATTGTAAACCCAGTCTTTTGGATGTTTTTTGGGTTAGTGACAATGAAAATGTTAACCACTTGGATCAATTTCCTCTAGATGGAGTTTCAGATCATGAACTAATGTTTTTATCATACAACCTTAATTTTAAAAATCAGAAACCAGTAAGCGAACTTCTAATAAGGGACTTTAAACGAATCAATCACAGTGAGTTGAATAAGCAGGCAGCCTTGCTTGACTGGAATATGTGTTGGTCTCTTACGACAGTTGACGAAAAGCTACAATATTTCAACCAT
>NW_016158124.1:78428-113370 GCF_001687245.7 Rhagoletis zephyria
TTGCTCTCTGAGAGCAGGTGTGAGAGCCGATTAGCGAAAGCGCTGGCTGTCTGTTGTGATTGCGGCTTTTCGACGTTAAGCTTTCCTTGCATATTTGGGCGCACATTTTTTGCTGCACAGAGGCGGGTGCGTATCTTGGCTGCAACAAGATAGTGGTCTGAGTCGATGTTTGGGCCTCGGAGTGTGCGTACGTCTAAAACACTGGAGCGTGCCTTCCGTCTATCACAACATGATCGATTTGGTTTCTCGTTTTTCGATCCGGAGACAGCCACGTAGCTTGATGGATCTTTTTATGCTTGAACCTAGTACTGCATACTACCATGTTTCGGGCCCTGGCGAAGTCGATCAGCCTCAATCCGTTGTCGGACGTTTCGTCGTGGAGGCTGAATTTTCCGACGGTGGTTCCAAAGATCCCTTCCTTGCCCACCCTGGCGTTGAAGTCGCCAAGCACGATTTTGATATCATGACGGAGGCAGCGCTCGTATGTGCGCTCCAAGCGCTCATAGAAGAGATCCTTGGATGCCTCATCCTTCTCTTCCGTCGGTGCATGGCCGCAGATGGGCGAAATGTTGAAGAATCTCGCTTTGACGCGGATTATGGCTAGACGCCTGTCCACCGGGGTGAACGACAGTACTCGGCGACGGAGTCTCTCTCCCACCACAAATCCAACACCGAATTTGCGCTCCTTTACATGGCAGCTGTAGTAGACGGCGCAAGGCCCCAGACATTGCTTGCCTTGCCCCGTCCAACGCATTTCTTGGATAGCGGTGATTACAGCTTTTGTCCTTACGAGGACATCAACCACCCGGGCAGAGGCACCTTCCCCATTAAGGGTCCGGACATTCCAGGTGCATGCCCTCAAATCGTAATCCTTTAAATGTTTGCCGTGGTCGTCATCATAAGGGGGTCTCATCCTAGGCTTTGCCTTGCTTCTTCACTGGAAGTGGTTTTTACCTGGCGGGTCCCAAGCCCAGCGCACAACCCTTTGGTGGGACGGGGGTGGTTTCGCAACCAAATACACGTTTATATAGCGAGCCGCTTGCAGCCGCACCTACTGGTGAACAGGCGCTGTTGACTTCAGTGAGCCCTTAAACCGAATAAGTCGGAGTGGCCCCACCGAAGCTCCCTCTCTTTCTGCCGTGACCCAAGGCTCCACTCGGATTGATTACCGCATCTCGCACATGGGTTGCTCACGTTGCCGCGAACGAGGACGCAAGAGTCGGGATTGAGTATAGCCATGCAACTGTAACTGCATCCCCAGCGTAACGACTATACCCCATTGCACTTCAACCGACCAACCTACCAAATTAAAAATAAGCGACCAAATTTGGTCGGAAAAGACCAATGGCGGCAACACTGGTCCCCGCTTAGCACGAGCGCACGCGCTGGCCAGCCACCGAGCGAGTACGCAAACGAGGGCAGCGCAAGACTAGAGCGGTAAGCAAACCAGTATCTTATTAGCTCTGCCCTCATCAGTGTTGCCAGAACTTTGTGGACCAACCGGCTAAGTTGGCAACAAAAAAAACCGCCTGAAAACGGCTAAACTGTTTCAACTAAATTTCACACGTTTTATTTAAATAAATGATAAGTAGAAATACTAGTTCCTGGAGAGAAGTTGCAAATTCAAGCTGGAAAAAATTTTGCCAGCAAGAATTTGCAATTAGGAAAAACATGATAAGGCACATGGTTGCATTTTTTGTCGACGATAATTTGAATAAACAGGTTCTTCATATTTAAAAATTTACAAACTTGAGCGATTTTAAAATGAAAAAATTAAGTAAATACTTGCTTACTTAATTAATTTAGTTAACTCCAATGATTTGAAACGTACTCGGAATGCAATCTCGACCAGAGTCGATATAGGAAACCCGACAGTTACTACGACAAAGAAATTGAAACGTATGTTGAAAAAAGTCGGAATAGCAATAAATATACATGTAGATCCTTGTTTTTGCCCCTGAAAGGATTTTAAAAATTCTATAAAAATTTCTTATGTTTGAAATGCAACCATGGACACTAGTTGGCAGGGAAACTTGCAAGTTTATCTACTTGAGAGAGAATTGGGGAGACTTTTTTTTACTATCTGATATTTTGAGTGATAATTTTAGCTGGATTTTCGACGAACAAACCTATTGTCTTCCTAGAGAGTTTTGCTATGTATAGAAATTTGTGCTCTTTTACTTTCATTTTGACGTATTTCAGTGTTGGTTCTTTTAATTCAAGTTGGCCTTCGATTTTTAGAATTTTGGCCATTAGAAAAAATATATTCGTTTGAAAATAAAAATAAGCGAAATGGGCCTCAATTTTTTATAAACCTGCCTGACATGAAAATTTTCTCCGCGATAAGGCTAGTAGCCATCTGTAGCAGATTTTGGGTAGCTTAGTCAAAAATGGAAACATATATATGTAGGTATTTGAATTTTAAGAAAACAAGGCAAATGGCAAAGTCGGCTAAAAATGGCAATTTTTTTTGAGGCAAGCAGATTCAATTCAATTCAATTTCAATTTATTAATATGAGAGTTTTGTACATAGTAAGACTAAGTCTTTTAGTAGCACATCTTCAGGTAATAACATTTCAACTGAATACATTAAGTTTTAACTTATAAACTAATCAACTAATTTTGCTTAGTATAGAAGGATAGATGAATTAATTATTTATTGAAAACGTTCAGGAAATAAAGAAAATTTAAAACTGCCATTTTAAAACACCTTGCATACCTTATGCGTTTAATATCAAGTGGTAAAGAATTCCATAACTTTCTAGTGCTAACAAAAAACATGCGCTCTGAGGCAAGGTATTCATATTTTGGAACAATAAGATTTAATGTTCTTGGACACTGACCTAGTTTAATATTTTATAGAGGTAAGATGGTTTTTGGGATTAAATTATCTTATGAAGAAATCCAACCGTACGCAACTTGTTCATACTACAATAGTTAGGTCACTGCCAAGAATCTGTTTAGAATAGTACGAGATATGGTCATACTTTCTTTTTTCAAATACGAAACGTGCCGCATTGTTTAAAACAACTTGCAACTTCTGAAGTGATGCAGCGTCAAGGTTGCAGTATATAAGTTCTGCATATGAGATGTGCGGAACGACCAGTGCCTTAACGATTTTTAATTTAGTCTGTTGAGGTAACTGGTAGGCATCATGATATAGCTTTCTAAGAATGTTGTAAATTTTGTTAACTAAGTACTTGGTGTGGTCAACGCACGTTAATCTTGAGTTTATTCTATATCCTAAGTTTGTTACATTATTTTTATATTTAATATCTGTTCCATCAAGCGTTAGCGGAGAAGTACCGGTGAGGTCAAAATGTTTCTTCAACAAACCGACATATGCGAGCAGTGGAACCACATTTCCCGCTCATTAAGTACCGCCGCCGAAGAAGTAGTCGGATTTCAGAGAGCCCGAAAGAACAACTGGTACGATGAGGAGTGTCAGGAAGCTGCAGAGAAAAAAGATACCGTCTACAGGGCCACGCTGCGATCGGACGCAACGCGCGCTATGTGGGACCGCTATAGGGATCTGAAGAGGAAAGCGAGACGTATTTGCCGCAATAAGAAGAACTTGAAATGCTGGCCGACAGGAAGAATGCCCGAAAATTTTACCAGAGTTAGGCGACATACGGAAGGTTTAAAGACCGGGGCGTACTCCTGTAAGAACAATAGTGGCGACCTAGTAACTGATGTCCAGAGTGTACTTACAGTGACGAGCAAAACTGTAACACTTTTTATTTCAGCCATCGCCATATTTCCAAGTTCTAACGACTTTCATTCTTTTGTTGTATATTCTTGTTGGTACATCCCTACTCCCTCTCTCATAACGATTTGAAGTCAATACAACAACAATAAAAAACCCAGCAGACAAAAATGTAAATTAAGGCAGATGTTACAGTTTTGCACTCACTCTCAGTTTCGCAATTGACAGTTATCTCTTACTTAGTTGGAAGTCAGACGACTTTTTTCTCTATTCTAATTTATTGAAGAAGTGATCACCAGTAAATATTATAGTTAATCAGGAACCATAAATGTAAATAAAAGATTTACTGCGGAAAGGAGGGACCGCACGAAAAGTGGCATAAAATTGTGGAATTTGCTACTTGAAAATGTTATGACTGAGAAAAAATATAGCCTTAAGTGTTCTCAAGGACAAAGGAAGTCTGTAAAAAAATATTACGGTACGATATCTTGTGAACTTAGCAACAAGTAGCGATGCAGCCACTATTACAGAAGCGCTTAAGGTATTAAAATTGAATGCAAATCAGTAGACAGCGAGGTGAAGAATTGTCAAATTGAACGCATAATAAAAGAAGAAAAAACCAATTTGATCAAATTACATGTGGCAGCATTTTGCTACATCACACGAAAACCGAACCGTTGCCTCTTGGGATATGCTAGGCCGTTCAGAATGCACCAACAAACATATTTTTAAATTTCAATTGAAAGTTATTTGGTCTGACAATACTAAATTAATCGCTTTCAATCAGATGGCCGGACATGGTATTGGGTCAAAGACCCAAATTAAGCCCATGCGCAGCATGTAAGGCAAACTGTGAATAACAGTGGTCGGTCAATAATAGTTTGGGGTTGTATTTCAAAAATTTTCTTGGTCTGTTAGTACACATTATGCGTAAGGAACAGCATCTGTTCAAATTTCAACAAAATTTGCAAGATGTAGTCGAAAAATGAGAGTTTCTGCTGAAAAATCACCCAAAACATACTGCATATGTTCGCAAAGACAGGATGCAAAAGCAAAAATTTGCTATTTTGAAATAACCTCCACAATCCGCGGATATGAGTCTCATTGAGAACTTGCGAAAACAACTAAAAGCACAGCTTACGAAGTATCTAAGTCCGTAAAATCGAGTACATGAGCTGTGAAAGCAAACTAAGGATATACCTCCAGAATTTTTACAGAGATACAAATAAGGTATGCCAAATCGCATCCAGGAACTGAAACAAGCAAAAGAGTACTGAACATTGTGTTAGTAGTTCTTTTTTTCGTGAAAATTGTTAAAAAGTTCTTAAAAATATATGAGTGCAAAACTGTAACATCTGCCTTAATTTACATTTTTGTCTGCTGGTTTTTTTATTGTTGTTGTATTGACTTCAAATCGTTATGAGAGAGGGAGTAGGGATGTGCCAACAAGAATATACAACAAAAGTATGAAAGTCGTTAGAACTTGGAAAGATAGCGATGGCTGAAGTAAAAAGTGTTACACCATGTTACAGTTTTGCTCGTCACTATAAATTATGGAGGGAACACTTTTCCGCCCTACTAAATGGTAGCTGCACGGAAAGTTGTGGAAAAGAAGAACCCGAGCCCGCAGTCGATGATGACGGAGTCGACATTCCACCGCCTGACTATGACGAGGTACGTATAGCAATAACGCGGCTGAAAAACAACAAAGCTGCTGGAGCTGACAGCCTGCCAGCTGAGTTATTCAAGTACGGCGACGAGGAGTTAATAAGGAGCATGCATCAACTCTTGTGCAGAATATGGTCAGATGAACGCATGCCCGACGACTGGAATTTAACTGTGCCCAATCCACAAGAAAGGTGACCCCGCCATTCGCGCAAACTACCGTGGGATCAGCCTTCTAAGCATAGGTTACAAGGTCTTATCGAGCGTATTGTGTGAAAGACTGAAGCCCACCGTCAATGAACTGATTGGGCCTTATCAGTGTGGCTTTAGACCTGGCAAATCCACCATAGACCAGGTATTCACAATACGCCAAATCTTGGAAAAGACCCGCGAGAAAAGGATCGACACTCACCACCTATTTGTCGACTTTAAAGCCGCTTTTGACAGCACTAAAAGGAGTTGCCTATACGCCGCTATGTCTGAATTTTTCATCCCCTCAAAACTCATACGGCTGTGTAAAATGACGTTGAGCAATACCACCAGCTCCGTCGGAATTGGAAAAGACCTCTCCGAGCCGTTCGCCACAAAACGGGGTTTCAGACAGGGCGACTCCCTTTCATGTGACTTCTTTAATCTGATGTTGGAGAAGATAATAAGAGCTGCAGAACTGAACCGCTCAGGAACAATTTACTACAAGAGCGTGCAATTGCTGGCTTATGCCGATGACATCGACATCATCGGTAACAAAAACCGCGAAGTCTGTTCTGCCTTTTCCAAGTTGGATAGGGAAGCAAAGCGCATGGGTCTGGTGGTAAACGAGGACAAGACGAAGTATCTCCTGTCATCAAACAAACAGTCAGCACATTCGCGCCTTGGCACCCACGTCACTGTTGACAGTTACAATTTCGAGAAAGTAGAGAATTTCGTTTACTTGGGAACCAGCATTAACACCGATAATAATGTCAGCATTGAAATCCAACGTAGAATCACTCTTGCCAACAAGTGCTACTTTGGACTGAGTAGGCAATTCAGGAGTAAAGTCCTCTCTCGACGTACGAAAACCACGCTCTATAAGTCACTCATCATGCCCGTGCTGGTATATGGCGCAGAAGCATGGACAATGACAACATCCGATGAGGCGGCTCTTGGGGTGTTTGAGAGAAAGATTTTGCGGAAGATTTACGGTCCTTTACGCGTTGGCGACGGCGAGTACCGCAGACGATGGAACGATGAGCTGTATGAGCTTTACAACGATATGGACATAGTGCAGCGAATTAAAATACAGCGGCTCCGCTGGCTTGGTCATGTCGTTCGAATGGACACCGACGCTCCAACTCTGAAAGTTTTCAACTCGGAACCCGCTGGTGGTAGCAGAGGAAGAGGGAGGCCCCCACTGCGATGGAAAGATCAGGGGGAGAAGGACTTGGCTTCACTTGGCGTTTCCAATTGGTGTCAGTTGGCACAGTTGGCGTCAGAGAGCACAGAAACGACTGGCGTGCTTTGCTGAACTCGGCCAAAATCGCTTAGGCGGTTACAGCGCCAAAAAAGAAGAAGGTTGGTCGACAAAGTAAGATTTTGGTCGGAGGTTGAATTAAGTTTTTAAGTTCTTAATTTGAAAAATATATTTTTCAAACATCATTTTGCATATAAATAGTTGCCAATTGTACCTTTTAAACATTTGCCAATCCTGCCTTTAAAAATAAGAAACCTAATTGGTTTGGCCACTGATGGAGCCAATGTTATGGCTGGGGACTTGGGCGGGCTGAAAACATTATTGAGTGCACAAACCGATTTATTTTATATCAAAAGCGCATGCCACTCACTTCACCTTTGCTAGGCTACGCTTGTAAAAAATTGCCGAAAAGCATTGCCGTAACATATATAACTTATTTTCCCACAGGTCAAAGGGGATACATGAACTGAAGGACTACTGTTTGTTAAAACCCCACAAAATCTTGGGCATATCTCAAACATGATGGCTTTCACTAGAAAGCGTTGTGTTAAGAATAGTTTAACTATGGGATAGCTTGAAACTTTATTTTATTTCCGGCTTTTACGAAGTAGACGGTATGCAAACGAAATGCTATTTTTTATTTCTATCGTGTATTTTCCCCATAATTAACAATCTTAACAAAGAGTTCCAAGCTGAAAGCTCTCGTTTGCCATACTTATGTGTAACTATCAAAGCACATTATCTCTGAATTTTGAGTAACTTTATTAAAAGAGATGCGATCAGTAACATATTAAAATTGATTTTAGAAATGAAAATAATCATGTTAAAACATCTGACATTTTTGTTGGAACGAAAGCTGAGATGTTTATGAAAAATAATGTCAATTGATCTGGAATCCTTGAATATAAAACCAATATAGCGTACACCGTCTTCAAAAAAGTCACAACTCAAAATTTGGAATTTTTGAAATGATGCGCTAAAAATGTACACAGAGCTTTTATTTACCTTTCAGCAAAAGCTGGAGCAAATTTTTGTTATAATTTCTTAAAACACCTATATGATTCGCATGGACTACGAAATAGTTTTTTGCATTTTCTGACGAACATATTATTTTGAGTTGTGACTCTTTTGAAGACGGTGTGTGATATTAAAGTTTTACATAGATTTTTTGGACCAAATAAATTTAAGATTTGATTTCAAGCGTGAAGATATAAAACTTGTACAAATAATGACGCCAGCTAAGGTAGTTTCTAAAGAAGATTTACCAATTTTACCTCTTTTGTTAAAGTTTCCCCATCTCATAGATTGCGATCCTGATATAATAACCACGCAGTGGAATTAACTGAGGCTTAGTGAGCTTGATATTTCCAGCGATCTGGATATTGATATGTTTTGGGAAAAAGTTTATCTATTAAAAATGGAATAAATGAAAATAGCTTCATCCATCTCGCCAATTTTGTTTTTAATATAAGTTAATCACCACATAGCTCTAAATTAATTAAAATTAAAAATTAAATTTAAGAGTGACAGTGTCAATAGCATAATATTATGCAAGGAACTTGTAAACAAAAATGACCCGCACTATGTGTGGAAATTAAACTTATTGGTATATAACATGTGCATATGTTTATAATTCATACAACCAAGAAATTTTAAATGATCTCATCTCTGTGCCAGACTATATCTGCATTTATTTATTTCTTGTTTGTTTTAAAATGTACAAAGTACGTATATGTATGTAATGAAATGTTTTGTATTCGAAACATTTAATCTTAATTAAATGAATAGAGTGCTTTCAGA
Organism: Rhagoletis zephyria; assembly: GCF_001687245.7. Classification (NCBI taxonomy): domain Eukaryota; kingdom Metazoa; phylum Arthropoda; class Insecta; order Diptera; family Tephritidae; genus Rhagoletis; species Rhagoletis zephyria. The sequence goes on from NW_016158124.1 coordinate 87,053, forward strand.
ATGCTTTTTTGTAATTGAAATTTATTTGGTAGGTTGTAAACGATTTTGGTCGGATTTGGGAAGAAAAGTGGTAGGGGGGGAAAATTACTAGTGGCAACGCTGACGGAGACTCGTTTGCAAACAGCCTCGGCTGATGCGCGGTGAGTTGCGCAAGCTCAAAGCAAACTAACGAGCGAGAGAGCGACTAAAATGAGGCAAATCCGAACCCTGAACAAATCAAGAGCATAAATACTGTTTTTCAAAATATCTCGACGCTCGCGACAGCTTACGAGACCATTTTTGGTAAAAAATTTTCTGCTTTCATACCGAGTACATAATAAAAAGCAGCCAAATCAGCTTATAAATAAGTTAGATATATGACTTTAAATGTTTTTTTACGCGGTAGACTTTTCGCTGGATTCGCCCATATACACATGTATAAATATAAGATACCAGATATCAAAACACCTTTATAGACTCACGGTCATTAAATGGCACGCAGAGGTAGCGTAATCTTCAATTAAATGCCTACGGACTCCGCGAAAGTGATTGTTGGCTATGCTTCCGTTCCTGTTTAATATTTTCGAAATTCCATTTTGTGATAAAGTTGAAACTCGTGATGATTTTTTTTTATTAGAAGGCGGTGAGTTGAGACTCAAATATTTAATAGATTTTTCCAAGGAATTATAAGAGCTCCGGCTCGGAATAGATTGAGGAAGGGAAATAGAACTCATCTTATTTGCATATACTATGTAAATAACACGCAAATATTTTTCATACAAATAATTACACTGCCCCGCTAGGAGTAACCACGTATATACATACGTATGTACATATGAATTTAGCACAACTACATATAAACGTTTTAAATGTAATGCGAATTGATTCCGATTTAACAAATTTACAAACTAATACAGCCGCCGTTAAATTAAATTGTATTGGGTAAAGCTAAAATTTGAAGACGCTCCCGATATATTTGACCAAAAAATGAACTCTAACAGTATCTACGTCAGTGCACATGCTTATGTGTACATAAATATTTTGACCATGAGCCAGCTTGCATATTGAGGTGTACATACATAAAAAGTGTTAAGTGTATGTACTATATAGCAGTGTTTACAATATACACATGTACATAAATATGTATGCACATACAAGTATACATATGTGTGCAAACATGCACACACGCACGTCAGCTAAAAAATTATCTTATTTTCATTGAGTAATTTTATTTTTAGAATATTAAAAAGACTAAGCGGTAATGAAAATTCTGCGAATCTCGCAGTGTATTATAAACTTAATGCAATTCCAAATTAAACGTAATAATAAACTTATTTACTAAAATGAATTCACATGATCTTGGAAGTTTTCCAAAGTTTTTCACAAAAAAATTATGGCCCCGAAGATATTATTTAGAAACAGAACCGAATTCTTTATGCGTACAATATGTTTGTATTCATATTAATATTTTTTGTTTTCATAGCGAGACAGTTTGTTCTCCTACTCGTCAGATTTTCAGGTTTTTAAAGGATTTAGTTACAAATTACACGAAGTTATATTAAAGTGATGCGTGTGATCATTATTTAATACATATTATGTACTGATATAATAAACCAGCCAAACCATTTTCATACCTATGAGAACGCTGCAGTGTGTATATTTTACAAACAAAGGAACTAATATTTTAAATTTATACAGTAAATAATTTTGTTTTAGCTGTTTGACGCCTTTTAATTTCTCGAAAAACAGTTTCACGGGTATTAGTCCCGAAAATACAGGAACAGAGCAACTGTGTTCACCTACCTCCGGGTAATTAATTGTCAAACCAACTGGGGCTCGGATAAGCTGAAATACCAGCAATTGTAAATTTGTAGTTTCGGGGCTCCGGTAAATCGTACTTTATTAACTAAATCTCTTATCTATATATATAAATGTGAATGTCTGTTTGTTTATTACCTTATAACTTCTGAACCACGGCACGGAATCGCACGAAACATTGCACACTTATTTGCTTTTACCCCGGGAAGGTTATAGGCATAGAGAAAAATGGGCAGTACTGGAAAAGAGGGCGTGGCACCTCCTATACTAACTAAAATTTTCATGTTGTATATCTTTTGAAATATTTGTGGTAGAGCATTGGAACTTGCTGTCGAGATAAATAAAATTAATTCCATACTCATGGGGAAAAATTGGCGGTATTGGAAAAGGGGGCGTGGCACCTCCAATAGGCGTGAATTATTTAATCACCTCTAACTTCGGAACCGCAAGTCAAATGAACTTGAAATTTGATATGCAAACATATCTCTGGTAGATGCTTATCTGAAGATATATCTAAATGAGTTTGTAAAAGGAGGCGTGTCAGATAACATAGGCGTAGAATTTTTAGTCAGTCATGGTAGGTGCTTATAGTAAGGTATATATCGATGGCTGAGTGGAAGATTGACCTATCTCGGCAGCCGTTTCGAAAACGCCCTATCTCAGAAAACTTTTCAAGAACGCCCTACTTCAGAATTTTATTGAAAAACAACCTATTGCAGAATTTTATTGAAAAATACTCTTCTCAGAATTTTGTTGAAGAACGCCCTATCTCAGAATTCGGTTCAAAACGCCCTATCTGAAACGAAAATACATTGAAAATAAGCTGAGATAGGGCGTTATTCAACCAAATTCTGAGGTAGGGTGTTTTTCAATCAAATTCTGAAGTAGGGCGTTCTTGAAAAGTTTTCTGAGATAGAACGATGTTGAAAAATTTTCAGAGAGAGGGCGTTTTCGAAATGGCTCCCGAGATAGGTCGAGCTTCCACTCAGCCATCGATATATAAATGAGACTGTGAAAGGGGGCGGCAAATCCCAAAGGCGTTATAGCTTCGGAACCAAAAGTGACATAAACATAACATTTGGTATGCAGACATATCTACGGTAGGTATATATAAATGAGTTTGTAAAAGTGTTCGTAGCACTTAACATAGGCTTGGAATTTTTTATCAGCCATAACTTCGGAACCACAAGTCACATGACCACTTTAATCCCTTCCGTCGTGGGGTGAAACCCGCGGGTAAAAACTAGTTTTCTATAAAGAACATATACCAAAAATACAATGATAAATTCCGGTAGTGTCGCTTCCAGTGGCAGGGTAACGGCTCCGTGTTCCAGAACTTCTGTTGCTATTGTGTAGTGTTGGGTATTTATGTGGGCCGAATTCCTCAGGGATATTTGGCCCTCACATTGCATACATTTTTAATTTTTGGATATTTTATTACAAAAACGACAATCTCGTTGTTTTGCAGTATCTTAAGCTTAGAATTCATAATGACATCATTAATGCTAATGGCAAAGCCCTTTTCGGTCTTGATAATAGTCTGGACTTCTTGGCTATCCAACAGGACAGGGTTTATAATATTAAGTTTCCCTAACGTGATGGAAAGAGCTATGTTATTTAGTTCGGCAATCGCGGCCCTATTTCTGCTACAGATAAGGTTAAATAAATTAGCCGTATCTATTTCTGCTTGTTTAGTGTGTGCTAACAGTTGGTTTATGGTTCTCGTTAGTTTAATGATCTGGATTTGCAACTCTGAATTTATTTTAATCTGCTGCTTATTTGCATCTATAAATCTTTCTTCTTTTTTGTTGACCTCGTGAAAATCATCGAAATCTGGGGTTCCTGCAATATACTTAAGGGCGGTGCCAATAAATTTCAGACTACGAGAATGTCGGTGGTGAATTCTTAGTACTCCTAAAAGATTTGTAATTTGGTCCGAGTCAAGTTGTAGCAGTTTCTTTATGTGCGTATGTGGAAAAAGCTCACCGTAGTTGTTTGTTTCTTCGACAATTTTTTCGAATACGGTTAGGTTCGTTTGGTGGGTTAGGTAGTCGTATCCCGTAAAGGTAGCAACCAGTCCGTCAGATATCGGTTTATAATTAGAATACGAATAGTCTAGCAGCCGCGGTAGAATATCAGTAACCTGTAATGAAAAATGTCACCTAAGATTACTTTTGTGAACACGTGTGTTACCAATCAATACAGTGGTCCCTAAATCCTTTGCCACCGTTTTTTCCACATAAACCTTGGAAAATTTATTACCAATGCGTTTGTTAGTTTTGACAAAAACCGTATCACCAGGCTGGAATAATTTAGTTATTTTATTTTCATTACATCTGCAGAGTTCTATGTCCTGTCATTCGAGTCTTAATTTCTTTTTTCAGACTATCTGGAATCGAACTGATAACTTCTATTGGTTTTTATTTCTTGACAAAATGAACTGAGCTATTGTATTTTACTGTAGCAAGCAAGACTATATCGGTGGTATCGCTTGTTCCTTGCGCTAATTTAATACAGCGCGCAATCTCCGTTAGAGTGCTGTGGAAACGCTCGATTTGTCCGTTAGAACTGCTATGGTATGGAGGTGTCGTGAATGTGTTTATCCCGAAATGATCCCTTAGAAGAGATTTGATTGTTTCGGAATTAAAAGATTTCTCGTTATCAAATACTACCGTTGATGTCCCTTTGAAAAAATTCAAAGCTTGCATCGTTGGTCCTTTCACATCTATTATCGATCTAGAATTAGTAGGTGAAACTATGGCAAATTTGGAAAATTTATCGATACAAATTAGGAAGTGGCACCTATCTATTGAATATATATCGAAATGCAGGATTTCACCGGGTTATGCGGGTATTGGTAATCCCTATTGTAGGGTTTGGGGTTTGGAAAAAAAAGGCCTTCAAAACCTGCAAAGTGTTTCCCCGTGCTGAGCTATGAGCCCGGTTGTGCTGAGTAGCAAGAATTTCGACTTGGTCGCTTTTGTTAGTGACGTCTATGACGTCATTGTATGACGGAACTTGACGGATGGGAACATTTTAATTAGTTTATCCTGGATCTGTCCTAATACTGGCAGTTCGCAAACTATCCCGTTGGGGTTTACAGCCGTCTTTAGCAGGTCGAATATGTCGTCCTGCGAAGAAAATGTAATTTCGTGTCGGACCTGTGTTTGAGAAAAATTTTAGTAGTTTTCTTGCCGTCGTCCCCGAGTCGAGAATTAGTTGGTTTCTAAAGCAGTTTATTGGGTTTTGCACCGTCGGTATGGTTCGCGTGAGGGATTCCTCACTGTGATTTGTGAGACAACTCAACGCGTCGTCCTCATTAAAGTTGTTCATAAACTGCCTAGATAGTGCATCTGCGACGAAATTCTCCTTTCCTGGTTTATAAAAAAATCGGGGAGAGAATTCCTCTACAAAGGCCTTCCACCTTTTCATTTTTGCGTTTGAGTTCTTATCTGATATGGCAAAAATTAATGGCTGATGGTCAGTGAAAATATTAAGTTTTCTGACTCCATAAAGGTAGTTTCGCAGCTTTTGCAGGGCCCACACTATAGCTAATAGTTCTCGTTCATTCGTTGCATGGTCCTCCTCTGTACTGGACAATGTTCGAGAAATCATCATAATGGGTCTTCCGCCTTGTGACAAGACGGCACAAAGTGGTTCGGATAGCACATCTAGCTGGACGAAAGTCAAAATTTTTTTGTTTTTAAAATACTTAATGGTACTTGGAATACATTCCTGACAATACATTCAAATAGAAATTGCATTTATTAAAGCATTAACATATGAAAACAAACAAAAAAAGGTAAGTCAACGCCGCCTATTTGAGAACTCTATTTTAAAAGCTGAAATTTAACTTAAAAGATNTGAGAGTCGGCAAAACTCGTATTTTCCGTTATTTACCGAAAATGCGGTTTGCTCTTTATCACGTTCAGCCAATTTGATCTGGTGGAATCCTGATTTTAGGTCTAGTGTAGTGAAGTAGGACGAATGGCCTAGGTTGGCTAAAATGACTGACTATCACTAGTAGTTTTCTCGTTCAATTTCCTGAAATCAACTACTAGACGCATTTTACGTTCGCCGTTTTCAGCAACTCCTTTCTTGTCGACCACCCATATTGGGTTATTGTACGGTGATCGTGAAGGCTGAATAATGCCATCGTTAAGCAGATTCCCTATTTCCTTATTCCTAAATTCGGTTGCTGCCATTGGATATGGGTAAGCCTTTGAATAAACGGGCTCATTATCTGTAGTCCTAATGGTAGCAACGACATCGGTGTTATAAGGCAATGGTGTTGTGGGGTCCGCGAACACACCTGACTGATCTTGAATCATACCTGAGAAATTATCGCTGAGTTCCGGGGGAATGGTTGTATTGTCAACCGCAAGATGATTTAGTTTCACTGAATAAAGGTAAAGAAGCTTTTCCTCTTTGCCATCATAGTGTAAAATTCCCCTCTTTACGTCGATCGTCGCATTTGTTTTCATTAAGAGGTCGTAACCAATTATTCCGACAAAGCTATTAAGGTAAGGTAGCATAAAGAAAGGGGTGGTTCTGCCGAGGACATTCACGAGACATTCTGAAGTGATCTTAATTTAGCCGTGAATAGATTGAACAGAAAATGGGGTCTTTGTGGGTTTTATTCCCTTCAAAACATCTAAGTTCGATCAAGATTTTAAGCTTTACCCCTCCTAGTGTCCTTGAAATGTAAGGGAGGAGGGATTGTCCTCTAAAAAATTAACTTCATCTGAAGTTCCTAGCTCGTCCTCGTCGTAACCAAAATTGGTTTCTGTATCGTCGTATTGATCGTAAGTACTAATATTAATAGTGGTTATCGTAGGTCCTTTCGTCATGGTCCTTTGCTTGAGGATCGACTTGCTGCGCTAAGCTATTAATTCTTTGAACCTTTGCTATTGGCTGCCTGTCCTAACCTATTTGTCTTTTTACTGCTTTATCTTGGAAGTTAAGACCTGCTGGTCTTGAAGATCCCTGTGCGTTAGTATTTGCATTTAGGGCAGGTTTACTATAGTTCAGTAAAGGTCTCTGGTCGTACGATGTCCTTGGGAGTCGGTTAGATGTACCNGTTTTCTCGTTCAATTTCCTGAAATCAACTACTAGACGCATTTTACGTTCGCCGTTTTCAGCAACTCCTTTCTTGTCGACCACCCATATTGTACGGTGATCGTGAAGGCTGAATAATGCCATCGTTAAGCAGATTCCCTATTTCCTTATTCCTAAATTCGGTTGCTGCCATTGGATATGGGTAAGCCTTTGAATAAACGGGCTCATTATCTGTAGTCCTAATGGTAGCAACGACATCGGTGTTATAAGGCAATGGTGTTGTGGGGTCCGCGAACACACCTGACTGATCTTGAATCATACCTGAGAAATTATCGCTGAGTTCCGGGGGAATGGTTGTATTGTCAACCGCAAGATGATTTAGTTTCACTGAATAAAGGTAAAGAAGCTTTTCCTCTTTGCCATCATAGTGTAAAATTCCCCTCTTTACGTCGATCGTCGCATTTGTTTTCATTAAGAGGTCGTAACCAATTATTCCGACAAAGCTATTAAGGTAAGGTAGCATAAAGAAAGGGGTGGTTCTGCCGAGGACATTCACGAGACATTCTGAAGTGATCTTAATTTAGCCGTGAATAGATTGAACAGAAAATGGGGTCTTTGTGGGTTTTATTCCCTTCAAAACATCTAAGTTCGATCAAGATTTTAAGCTTTACCCCTCCTAGTGTCCTTGAAATGTAAGGGAGGAGGGATTGTCCTCTAAAAAATTAACTTCATCTGAAGTTCCTAGCTCGTCCTCGTCGTAACCAAAATTGGTTTCTGTATCGTCGTATTGATCGTAAGTATAAATATTAATAGTGGTTATCGTAGGTCCTTTCGTCATGGTCCTTTGCTTGAGGATCGACTTGCTGCGCTAAGCTATTAATTCTTTGAACCTTTGCTATTGGCTGCCTGTCCTAACCTATTTGTCTTTTTACTGCTTTATCTTGGAAGTTAAGACCTGCTGGTCTTGAAGATCCCTGTGCGTTAGTATTTGCATTTAGGGCAGGTTTACTATAGTTCAGTAAAGGTCTCTGGTCGTACGATGTCCTTGGGAGTCGGTTAGATGTACCCTGCATCCTATTGGTAGGAAATTGGTGGTTCGGTTTGTTTAGTACAAACCGGGACGTTGAGGCATCAACCTCCATGGGCACGGGTCCGTTCTGTCCTTGCGTTTGCTGGGAGATTTATTTGTAATGGGGTGAATTAAAGTGATTCTGACGTTCCGTATAGGTGGCTAAAGTGTTCGCAAATGCCGTGCGCTGGTGGTTGGATTGTAACTCCTGCGCCAGCGCCAAAGCTGAAGGCATGTCCTTTGGCCTAGACGAGAACAGAATGTCGCACATTGGTCGCTGCAGCCCTGATATGAATATCCTTAGGGCATCCTGTCTGTACTTCTGGCTAAGGGAACTTATTAGCTCCGTATTGCCTTCGTTCACCATGATGGTCTTGTTGATTATAAGCGTTAGCTTCTTCTCAACCTTATCATAAAATTGTGTGACCGTCATTCGGCCTTGCCTCAACGTTGCCATCTCTTGCTCAATGAGATGGGCCGGTCTCTTGTCGGCGTACGTAAGGTCAAGCCTAGCTATAATGGCCTTAAAGGTCAGGACTGTATTGAGTGAAGACAGAACTAAATCAGCCCTTCCTACGACCCTATTCCTTATGATTGCTACTGCCTGGTAGTGACGGGAACTGCAATCATAAGGCTCAAACAATTTGTAGGCAGCAAATGCCGCTTGTCTCCAGGATACGTATCTTGCCTGGTCCCCATTGAACTCAGGAAGGGATTTCACTACATCCAGCGTTGCCTCGCACCTTGCGGCGGCTGGGTTTACCACTATCTCCCTATATTCAACAACTGCAGGAGGCAGCTCTAACACCCTAAGCCTCTGGGTCAATCCCCCAACTGTGGACTCAAACTCTCGCTTCATTTGTTTCGTGGCGGCACGGATTGCCGCGGTTAATAAAGCCTGAACTGTCTGTGTGTCCATTTTACAAAATCGAAACTATTTCAATATACGTTTACAAAAAAATTATAATTTCTTGAAATTTTTAAATTTTTACAATTTTGTCTTAAGCTACGTTAGTTTAGACTTACAAACAAAATACCAGCATGTCCTGGATTGCTACTGACGGCTGGACGATGATTTAGATGGTTGGAGGCGATCTGGAGTTTCCTGGATGTTCCCTCGTTGGCGACGCCTCGGCTTGGCGTGCTATTCCAATATTAAATTTATAAAGTTTTTTTTTTGTTTTTTTTTTTAATTATCTGCTTATAACAATTGCCCACTTTGTTCCTTTTCGGTTTTTTTAAACTATTTGCTTATATTAGCAATTGTCCACTTTGTTCCTTTTCGGGTTTTTTTTTAATTATTTGCTTATATTAGCAATTGTCCACTTTTCGGTTTTTTAATTATTTGCTTATATTAGCAATTGTCCACTTTGTTCCTTTCCAGTTTTTTTTTCAAATTATTTAGGAAACGTATTATTGAAAACACGGGTGGGTCCGAACCCACGGCCACCCTTACGGTTTATCCTTTTATGAGGATATTTTGCGCCAGTAAAACACGAGACACTCGATTTTAATTTATTATTTATTTCCCTACTATGTACGGCAGCCTTTCACTACAAGTGCGCACAAAAAAGTCCAAATACAAGGGCAGAACTTATTATTTAAATATTAAATCTAACTAATAGCTGTCCGTTGATTGTTGTTGTTGCTCGTTGCCAAACTGAAGCCGTAATGGGGTGTCAGCTTTTGGTGGGAAATGGTTCGTGTTGGTCGTTATGCTACTGTTTGCGCTGCACTGAACTGACAAAGCGGATGCGCGTGCAGACTAGCGGCAGCACCTTTTCAGTGGAAGTAGCTTTTCGTTGATCGAGAGCCAATTTGTTGAGAAGTCAATTCGCTGAGAAGTCAATTGCTTACTGTTGATTTTGTTGTGACGAAATGGCAAGCGGATGCGCGTGTTGACCAGCGGGGTGTCATCACCAGTGTTGCCAAACATGGGCTTTTACTACCAAAACTGGTAGGTTTTTTTCCATTTGGTAGGTTGGTAGGATAGATTTGACTTTGGTAGGTTCCGCGAATATAATAGTTATTTGCGTAAAAGGTGAAGTCCACCATTGTCCACCTGACAGAGACTTTATTGTAAGACTTGAGGAATACCACCAAAACTAACCTATTGATCTTTGAATATGGTAGCAAGACCCGTTGTCACATATGCGGCACTGGCCTGGTGACCAAAAGCTACGCAAGTAAAGGTTGTTTTCACCTTTAGCAAGCTGCACCGACTGCTCCGCGTGGCCATTACAGGATGTCCAACGGATGACCTTGGTGTCATTACAGGGGTTTTCCTTTGTCTATCCTATTTGAAAGAGGCCTGCAGGAGCGCACTATGACTGTCTAATATGATCAGCAAGAAAATTTGGGATCTTCGGGGTCATATTGGAGGTTCTAAAGCCATTATCTTTCTACATGTGTAGAAGGACAAATGGAGCCAAAATTAATATTATGTCGGATATTCAGGCAGGTTAAAGGCCTTAGACTCTTTTAAAAGGGCAACAGGCTTGTGGACAGCTGTAAAACTCTTTTGAACCACTTGGAAGCCAACAATACGTAACGCTATGTGGGGTTCCGGGACATGAAGGGTTTAAAGGCAACGAAAGCTGACTGTCTCGCAAAGCGTAAAGCCGAAACGCACTTGCATGGTCCCTAGCCCTTTGTGAGCTGGTGGAGGAAACTCCAGAGCATATTCTATGTGAATGCCCACGTATCATAAATAAGTATCAGACTGATACACTTTGGGGAAGGATTGTCTTCATCCAAAATTTTATTTGATAATGGCGCCCTCCAAATAAGCTTGAAATGATTACAATTAGGGTTAAGAACAATAGATATTCTAAGGTCGCAGCGGGTGTATCCCAGACGTAATAATAATAATATCGTCGATGTTTTTGCAAAACCGCCCATCGCGCAATTGCGAAACCGCCTATCTTACGACACTCAAATTTTACAGGAGAGCGAAAACAGTTTATTTTTGAAGGCGTTGCCTTATTAGGCGGTATTTTCTTTAGTTATTATTTTAATAACGATTTAACGATTTTTATGCATAAATCTCGATGCCTGGAGCTCAGGGTTACCAAATCTCATTTTTGCCACAACGGCGATTTAGGCGGTATTGCAACTGGTCGATGAGCGGTTTTGCGATATGTATGTGTAAAGAGACAAATATTTGTGTAAGTCTGTACAGTAAAATGAATTGTTATACGTAGTTAATTTGTTTTTATTGTACTAGCTGTGTTTTAGTTTTCCTAAATGTTTTGGTTGATTTTGGTAGGAAGTTTTGTTAGGGAAAAAAATTTGTCTGTGGCAACACTGGTCAGCACTTTATGGAAGGGTATCAACCTCTCGCTGGTGTTAACTTACATAAGTAATGGGCGAGCCCACGCACACACACAACCTACTTTAAACTCACTCAAAAAAATTACTTAGAACTTGATTTCAAAACGTAAAAAATGATAATAAAAATGCATTTAAAGCTTTAATTTGCTATTTTTTGGTTGATTCAAGATTTTTACAAATATTCTTGTCCACACGTTTGTTAGTTTTATAAAGAAAATAATTTTTGCACCGAGGTTCAGTTTCCCATGGANAAGAATTAAAGTAATTGCAAGTTTTGCAAATATCACTATTTTGTAGCCTCAATATCATTGTATCATAATGAAGAAAAAAACTGTCCCCTTGTTAATACATACAACTATCGGTTTGTCAAAAGTAACCTGGAAACATTGCCATGCATATGTACTATTTGAATGGCTATTATGTATCAGGGATGGGCGTTTTTGAATGAATTATTATTCAAATAAAAAATAAAATTTTATTCACAATTTTTCTAATTTTGAATGACGAATACATTTTTATTCTTCATTCAAGCACTTTCGAATGATGAATAAATTTTNTTCTTGTCCACACGTTTGTTAGTTTTATAAAGAAAATAATTTTTGCACCGAGGTTCAGTTTCCCATGGAACCTCGCTTTATTTATTAAGAAAAAAATTTCACCGAAGATTTAATGAATAAATTTTTATTCATCATTCAAGTAATTCCAAATGACGAATAAAATTTTATTCTTCATTCAAGCACTTGCGAATGATGAATAAATTTTTATTCATCATTCATGCAATTTCGAGTGATGAATAAATTTTTATTCATCATTCAAGTAATTTCAAATAACGATTAAATTTTCATGCTTCATTCAAGCACTTTCGAATGATGAATAAATTTTTATTCATCATTCAAGTAATTTTAAATAACGAATAAAGTTTTATTCATCGTTCAAGTAAAACTGAATAACGCATAATTTTTCATTTATTGTATGTATATAAGCACGAACATAAGTATGTATGTACTTATTTAATTTTCTATATATTTACCAGAGACCGGCTTTGAGTACTAATAAAATTAGTGTACTTATTCATGATCCATAACATTTAGTGCAAATGAGTAATTACACCTATTCAAAAAATGACTAAGAGTAATTTCCACCAAAGCAAGAACACACTCAAAATATACTAACTCTTATTTGTGCCGGCAATTTTTGTCTCAATCGAGTATAGTCTACCCAGCTGGATTTTACTCATTTGGTCGAGTGAGAGGCTGAAAATAATTTGAATGAGTTTAATATTATTTGTAGGGCTGTGCGATTAATTGATTATTCAAAATTTTAATTAATTATAAAGTAAATAACTCAATTATTCGATTAATTGGAAATTATGATTACTCAAAAGTTCAGTTACTCGAGTAATCAAGATTTTGATTAACCAAAAACAAAAATATTTGAGTANCCGGAAATTTTTGTCTCAATCGAGTATAGTCTACCCAGCTGGATTTTACTCATTTGGTCGAGTGAGAGGCTGAAAATAATTTGAATGAGTTTAATATTATTTGTAGGGCTGTGCGATTAATTGATTATTCAAAATTTTAATTAATTATAAAGTAAATAACTCAATTATTCGATTAATTGGAAATTATGATTACTCAAAAGTTCAGTTACTCGAGTAATCAAGATTTTGATTAACCAAAAACAAAAATATTTGAGTAATTTGCTTTATGATTAATCAACATTATGAATAAAATGAGTAATCAACATTTCAAAGTACTCTTTACATACATACATATAAAGCAGTTGAAGTTCCTTGATACTTTGAAAAAAACGTTTCTGTTTTCAAAAATTAAAATGAAATACATACATACATACATATTTTTTTCATATACAGAATATAAAAAAGAAAATAAGCATTTTCCAAAGCAAACTCTTTTAACGAGCAAAATTAATTTTTTTGAGTAATCATATTTCAAGTAACTCGATTAATCATCGTTTTGAGTAATCAAAATCTTGATTACTCGAGTAATTGATTAACCGAATAACTGATTAACCAACTTGCTCGAGTAATCGAATAATCGCACAGCCCTAGTTATTTGTGTTCTGCTTTGTGCTACATCAGTGTTGGTATTTTTGGTACAATTGTACTCTTTTGATACAATTTCGTTTACTACGCAGTACTTTTTAGTACAATTTTGTGATGAATACTATAAATATATACGTAGCTCTGAAAACTCACTGCGGCAATTTTTTGTTAATTTTTGTCTTCGCCTTCTCGTTTTTGCCATTGTAGGTTTTGAAATAACCACTATAACATAGCAAAAGGTGTGCTATCAACCTCACATTCCTAGGAAAGTTTTGAAAGAATATTTTCGATACTAAATCTTATTAAAACAAAATGTCGAAATCAGCTTCATATAGTTAGAAACAGTGTCATCGTTAATTCTTTATGTTCTTAAATATCATAACTTCACGACACTCATATATTGACTAGAGTTGACTATTTATTCTATTATTTTTTAATTCTAATTATTTGTTTATAAAAATATAGTTAATTCCTTAACAAAAGCTGTATGAAAATAAGTTTAAATCTTTGAACAACATTAAAAAATCGACAAACTTTCGTAAAAATTTCGAGCTTTCTATTTCGATTTTAGTATAATAAAGTGCAAGTTTAAAGTAGCTGGAATTTACCGTCAATGTCATATTATCTAAACGCGATTTGTTTTAACGAAGAAAATGAACAAACGGAATTCTCAAAACGTGTTTTTCTTGGAAATCTAGTTAAAAGCCCGAAATTTTTACGAAAATTTGTTGATTTTTTTAATGTTGCGCAAAAATTGAACCTTGGGGTTTCATTAAAGTAAAAACTGCAGAGTCGTAAAGTTGTGATAAGCACTTGAAATACTAAAAATAAAATGTCAAACTTTAGTACGGAATTCAAAGAGGATGTTTCTTTTATCCTTGCATAATAACTTAAAAAAATTTGTTGTTAAGAAGTGTACCTTAAAATATGTGCATACACATTTATGTTCAAAGTGTAAAATGTACCTACAAAAACTTTCCCATGAATACCATCAAATCATTGATCTTGAAGGGAATCTATGTATGCATGTACTAAGAAAATATATGAGCTGTAACGACCGCTATTTATATGTATATTCATTGCTTGTATTTTATATCACTTGAAAGCATACGGTTCTATGTTTTACGTCTAAACTCCTTGTAATGTCATGTAAAATGCAACTCTGTTTAGCTTATAAGAGAACTCTAAAACGCATCACTGACGATCAGCATCGTAAGGATCGCCTATAAATACTCGTGCTAGCATTGTAAAACTTTACTTTTCGTCTTTGCGTCGGTTAAGTTGGTTCGTCCAATATTGCTTCAGACAACTAACTTCAATAAAGACAATTTAGTATACACAGATTAGCGCCTCTCGTCCGCATTATCGGATAGGTCCATCAAGACGCGTAGTCGCGGTCACTACAAAAGATTAAGGAATTGGTGTGACTGGCCAATCCTATGACATTTTGTTGAAGGAACGGCAAGTCATACTCTTCATTGGCGCACAACACAGTGGCCTCGAATCTCGCCGACGAACCGACAAGCGTGCACAAAATGGCGACATTCTCGCCCGAACCATTTTCACAAATACTGGAAGCGATTTCCAGCGGCGGTAAAAACGGTTCTTTTACACAATGCACGTCGCGCTTTACAGGACAATGGGATCCAGTAGCGGTAGAGGAATTTGTTGCTGCTATAACAGTCTTCAAAGACATCGAGAAAATTCCTGATGCTGATGCGCTACGCGGTATGCCACTTTTACTCGAGGATTATGCAGCGACTTGGTGGATAGGTTTGAAAGAATCCGTGTCAACATTCACCGACGCCATAGAGTTAAAACGAGCGACATTTTCTCCTCCAACGCCTGATTGGAAAACTTAATTAAGTGTTTTTGAACATAAGCAACAAATGCGCGAAGCCTCCGATAGCTTTATTTGCAAGAAGCGGTTGTTGTTTTCACAATTGAAAGATCGTCAGCGAAGGGGTGCAACTCAATATGATATACGGCCTCCTGTCAGTGCAGATAAGAGAGCGCGTTTGCCAGCGCAAACTTGAAGAAAAGATTGTGGAAAAAGGGGTGTGTTTTCCAGGATGTCATGGCTGACGTCACGTTGGCAGATGGAAGCACTACCGCGCAAAAAGTGTTATCAACCATTTGCGACATTACAATCGGCCATAGAGTTCGGAAAATACGGATGATATCTCTTTCAAATGCTACGAAGAGTCGTACCCTGATTGGAGCGGACTTTTTGTGGTGAACATGGACCAACGCTACTGGTACATCGAAGACGAGCCCAAGGTAAAATTCGAATTCGCCAAGCCAAGTGTAAGTGGTCTGCCGTCAGCTATAGACATAGCGGGCGCACATGTGGTAACATGCAACCGGCTATCGCCTCGTACTAAAGCGGTAAACGAGTACTCAAACTTCGTTCGCTACGTTATGAGGAGTGGCACTAACATCGACGATGCCCTTTCCCCAGAAATATCTCCTGAAAGAAACTTTGGACCAGCAGTAAAAGAGAAACGCTCACATTCAAACGACTACTCTCCACACTCAGTGCAGCAAATTTTCAAAAGTTCAGTACCGGTTGGTGAATCTACGCCCGAAAACTCCTCCCGTCTGTTTGGGCCTCCATTTTGCAAAGAAAATGTTTCCCCTTTGAACTGTCTTGAGTTGAATCCACCAACTCAGATAGCTGGTTGCGAACTCACGCTTGAACAGCGTAGAGATTTGGACAAGCTGTTGCTCGAACATAACGAAGTATTCGAAGAGTCAACATTTGCAACACCGTTTGCCACACATAGCATCGATACGCGTGAGCATTTACCGATTTCTTCGCCACCATATCGTCTACCACCGCAGCGGAAGACTTTCTTGAGACAAGAAATAAACGAAATGCTCAGGACTGGAGTAATAGTAGAGTGCGAATCGCCATGGGCAGCTCCTGTAGTTATCGTACCCAAGAAGACAGGCGATCTGCGCATTTGCATCGATTAACGAGAACTAAACGCCATCACCAAGCCGGAACGGTATCTTCTTCCACAGATTGATGACTTGCTAAATGAAGCTAAAGTTACCAATTTCATGTCGACATTGGATCTGCAGGCTGGCTACTAGCAAATCGGCGTGAAGGAAGACCATAATAAAACTGCGTTCGTCACACAGTTTCAGCGACTAATCGATCGGCTCAAAGCATCTCTAAGTAACTTAACAATATTTACATATTTGGACAACATAATCCTACGTTCAAGGAACTTCGAAGAGCACCTTGAAGAGCTTAGTAGACTTTTCAACCGTATACAACAATTCGGTCTCAAGATCAATAAAGACAAATGTCGGTTTGCATGTCGCGAAGTGATATATTTGGGACACATCCTGTCACCAGATGGCATAAGAGTGGATCCCCAAGAGGTCACAGCAATATCTCTGCGCAAGCCTCCTAAAAATGTTAAGTTGTTATCCTTTCTACAGTCATGTTCCTGGTACAGACGCTTTGTACCCCAATTCGCAGATATCGCAAAACCGCTTTCGCAACTGACGAAAAAGAATGNGAGGTCACAGCAATATCTCTGCGCAAGCCTCCTAAAAATGTTAAGTTGTTATCCTTTCTACAGTCATGTTCCTGGTACAGACGCTTTGTACCCTAATTCGCAGATATCGCAAAACCGCTTTCGCAACTGACGAAAAAGAATGCCACTTGGGTTTGGGAAGATGAGCAGCAAGCTGCGTTTGATGAGCTGAAACAGCTGTTGGTTACGTCACCCATCCTAAAGCAAGTCGACGAAAACCTGCCATTCGCCATTAAAACATATGCCAGTGGTTACGCCCTAGAGGCAGTTTTGATCCAGGGAGAGGGTTCAGACGAACACCCCATAGCATATGCCAGCAGGCTCTTGACAAAAGCAGAGCAAAACTATTCTACGATTGAAAGCGAAGCTCTTGCCATCGTATGGGCTGTCCAAAAGTACCGTGGCTACATTGAGGGATCCGAAGTAACACTAATCACGGACCACCGGCCGCTTAAATGGTTGATGACGTTAAAATCACCAACTGGACGCCTAGCTCGATGGGCATTGCTCTTACAACCTTACAACTTGCACATCGACTATAAGCTAGGGAAGACAAATGTTGTGCCTGACATGTTTTCAAGGCCACCTTGTGAAGCCAGACATGACTCCGAAGAATCCTGCCATATATGCTCGTTCGCTGTTGATTTTCCGCGACGAGGAGCAAAGGAAATCTGCGACAGCTAACTTAGTGACTCCAACCTAAAAGCTGTTATCGAGTGCTTCGAGGAAAAGACCGATGATGCTGCGCATTAGGCCAAGAGAGGATTCACAATGAACTACGGCGTACTTTACTGCTACAATGATGAAGACAGCGAAGACGGACACCTAGTTGTTCCCGAATCCGAGCGTCCAGCAATTTTGAATCACTACCACAACAAAGACACGGCGGGTCATTATGGAATCGACCGAACTTTGTCCAAGATAACATCGCGTTATTATTGGCCAGGAATTCGGAAAGATGTCGAGAACCTTGTCAAGCATTGTGTTGATTGCCAGCGCTACAAGGCAACAAACCTGAAGCCGATGGGCCTATACCAGACTACTTCTAGCAAACAGCGATTTGAAGCCTTAGCCATCGACTTGTTCGGACCATTGCCATCCGATACGAATGAGATGCAGTGGATTTACATAGTGGCAGATGTTGCAAGCCGCTGGGTGGTACTTTTTCCATTGAAAGAAGCTTCCGCTGAAACTTGTGCGAAAACGCTCATCGACGAAGTATTTTTGCGCTATGGAGTCCCAAGGCGAATCATTAGCGACAACGGTGTACAATTCGTGTCAGCGGTAATGCAAAAACTTGCCTTCTGTCTGGATATACGCCAAGTATTCACGCCAGTTTACCATCCACAAGCGAATCCTGTAGAGAGGAAGAATCGCGACCTGAAGACGCGGTTGTCAATTCTGGTGGGCAGACAATACCGCAACTAGGCAGAGAAGTTGCCGGCAATACGCTTCGCCATGAATACGACACGCTGTCAAAGTACCGGGTATACTGCCGCATACCTCACATTTGGGCGTGAGTTAAGAACGATCGATGACGTCCAGCACGATTTGAGGAGAGCTATTATCCATTCAGAGAACTTCATTGCAGAAAGCACACCGTATCTAAGCACTCTCGCGGAGGTTTTCCAAGCTGCGAGAGAATGCGAATGCAAACAGCAAGATGCTAATAAAGGCATCACCAATCCACAACGATGCGACCAAGATGGACTAGAGATTGGTTCCAAGGTCCTTGTGACCACGCATGTTTTGAGTAACGCTCCCAAGGGCGTACCATCAAAGTTTATTCCACGACGAGATGGGCCGTATATCATTATTGGCAGACAAGGTACCACTTCCTACGTGATTGCTCATGAGGACAACCTCCTATATCCATTGGGCACGTACCATGCGTCATAACTGACACCATATCGCAGTTCCAGCGATGTTCCTGAGGGTCCAATAATCATGATACGGCGCCGAAGACGTCCCCGGAAGACAGCTTAGGATACTTCATCGGGTCGATTTCAGTATCCTAGGGGGACTGTAACGAGCGCTATTCATATGTATATTCATTGCTTATATTTTAATGCACTTGATAGCATACTGTTCTATGTTTTACGTCTAAACTCCTTGTAATGTCATGTAAAATGCAACTCTGTTTAGCTTGTAAGAGGACTCTAAAATGCATCACTGACGATCAGCATCGTCATGATCGCCTATAAATACTCGTGCTAGCATTGTAAAACTTCACTTTTCGTCTTAGCGTCGGTTGAGTTGGTTCGTCCAGTATTGCTTCGGACAACTAGCTTCAATAAAGACAATTTAGTATACACAGATTAGCTAACGCGTTTTCATTCGTGCATACAACTCCCTCTCTGTTTGCGACTCTCGTCCGGATTATCGACAGGTCCATCAAGAGACGTAGTCGCGGTCACTACAAAAGATTAAGGAATTGGTGTGACTGGCCAATCCTATGACATTTTGTTTAAGGAACGGCAAGTCATACTCTTCAGAGCAAATAAAAAAGTCGATGCAATTTACAGTCGAAAAGTACAGTTTTTGTATAGATTTCGTACTGAAGTAACAATCTCATTTCCCAACACTGAGCGATATGCGGGCGCCACCATAAACAAGTGTGAGCTAAAAGTGAGAGTGTGTTATTGTGCCTTCGCATGCTGTCGCTTTCTCGTCGTTTGTACATGTTTTGTTGCTATAAACGATGAAAATCACTCAACTGACCTATTGGTGCTTCTTAGTGCTGCGACTCATTTCGGTATAACACATTTGTTTAATGGCTCAATGAGAGAATTGAGCACTACACCAATTCATGTCAACAGAGAACTTAGTCATTGTACATACTCTCGCTTTGTGTGCCGTACGTAAAATAGTGTTAGTGCATATGTGTGAATATTTTTCAATGAATGATATCCACTAACACTATTTCTTGTGTTATTCAACCAATTACTTAAAATCATGAATAATTGCAGTTCCCTGATATGTACATATATAATATGTGAAGAGATTTTTTGTCCAGGTTACCAGATCTGCACCATTCATTCGATTTTAAAAAAATGAGGTGTCAAATGAAAGAGCTCGGGCTATAGAAGTGCTCTAAGGTTTTAACTTTCCGAAAAGAGTTGCCACCTAGTAAAATATTTAATTCCAATTATTTAAGCAAATAAATTAATTAGTACAATATGGGTATCAATCTAAATAGTTTTGAAAAGGTTTTATTTTTTATTACATACAAGGGGGTTGCCACCTGTTTAAAAAAAGCAAATTCAATTTCAATTATGGAAATTGGATAAGTGAAATATTCATCACAGTATGGGTGTCGGGCGAGAGAGGTTTAAGGAGCTTTTAGTTTGGAAATATTCTAAGAAGGGTTGTCACCTAATTTAAAAATTTAAAGTAATTAAATTATGTAGAAAATACCTAAGTATGTGAAATATTAAAACATGGGTGTCAAGCAAAAGTGAGTTGAGAGCTTTGGGCATCCAGACTATTTATGTGGTTTTTAAAAAGGGTTGCCACCTGTTTTAAATGTTAAATTCAAATTAAATTCAATTAATAAAAGATGGATATCGGTCGAAATAATTTTCAAAAAATAACACTATATATACATGTTCAATATAATTATTAGTGCCGGAGAAAGGATTTCATATTTTACAACGCTTTTATCAACTTGCATTGTTGTATGTCCAGACCACCATACTATAAATATAGCAAAGGTATTTATGGCAAACCTAGTCTAGATATCAACCTCGCCGTAGGTATCACTACAAAGACATACAATTAGAAAAACTCTAGAGATAGATGTCGCCGCGCCAGAAGAAGTTAAAAATATGCACTACATACGCTACAGCGGAAATGGACGACACGCCATTTCTTTAAATGAAATTAATTGCTGCTATATGTATGTATAGTGTGACCACTTTTCCAAAAACTCATTTACGTACACAAAAGATAGTAGCAACACAAAGTTTTAAAGACAAATTTTGGAAACGATTTTATTTCTGTTTATTAGTCGATATCCAAACACATTTTTGACGTACAAACTTCAGCATATTTATTGCGAATTGAGAAATATTTAGGTTGGTGAACCAGGGATTGGCATTGGTTGAACGTCAACTGTTTCATACTCAATCAATACTGCTGCTTTATATGACTGAGCAGCGGCGTTGGCTTAGTAGTATCGATACCTAAACGAAATTAGAGGATGACTGAACACCAGCGCATAGCGAGCTGTCTTGCAAATACAGCCACCACAAGTGAACGATGCTTATAACAGCTCATACTGATATTGACTTCGGCAAACCTGTACTCCGAATGATCGTGCAGGAAACTAGCAAACGCGGCAATTGAACGGTTCCGAAAGCATGAGAGCTCATCATTTGTTGCAGAAGTCGTTTGAATTGTTGCTGAAAATCATCTGACTTGTTGCTGAAAGCCATTTGACTTGTTGCTGAAATCACGACGAATGTGATAAAGGGTAATTTATCGTCTCGTATGCATGTATGTATGTATTTATAGCGCGTCTACCATTCAATTGCTTTGCCCACTACTGGCTAGTTGTGAGGAATGTGCATACGTACGTATGTATGTATGTACATATCAATGCTTCATTTCAAACAAGCAAGTGTCGTTGAATTGTTTTTGAACTACATCACTTCGGCAACACGTCAAATGCGCCTTCAGCAACAAACCAAAGGCGGCGGTTTGAGTTCTGCAACAAATCAAGTTAGCTAACTGCGGCATCTTGCCTTCGCCAGTCTTTCACATAAGCTCTAATGCTTTCGGCAACCGTCCAAATGCAGTATCGTGCTTTTGGCAGTCGATCAAATACGGCGGTTGCTGGTTTCGTGCACGATCATTCAGAGTACAGGTTTGCCGAAGTCAATATCAGTATGAGCTGTTATAAGCATCGTTCACTTGTGGTGGCTGTATTTGCAAGACAGCACGCTTTGCGCTGGTGTTCGTTCATCCTCCGTTTTTAACGTGAGTAGGCTTAAAGTCACAAAAACAGCACCCTTTGCCAATGTCTGGTACATACATGCATTCAAAGCTGAAATAATGAAATTGCTGCTAAATTACAAAAGTGTCGGCCTATGTAATCAATTCATTGATCTTGAGTAGTTTTCCTGAACGCGTATTTTCCATCTGATGCAATTTCTTTCAGCATTTGAGGCTGCTTCTTTACGAATTCGAAAAATTCCGTACAGGTCATTTTAATGTTGTACCGAGCAAACAAAATATCTCGCAGTGTCTCGATTTTCAGTTGTGATTTCTCATCGCTCCAAATCTGATTGATCAAAGAAAATACGCGTTCAACGGCAGCTGATGTGCCTGGTAAGCTGAGAACATACGATACGATATGGTTGTACGGGACCTTCCTTTGGTCAAAATGTTGAAAGCATTCAACCCAGCGTTCATCGGTGTCAGTGTTATTTTCTTCCCACGATTGGATCTTCTCTGGGTAACGTATTTTTCCAAATATGTGAACTGATCGAATAAATCGGTGTCGGTGATTCTATGACTATTCTTTGCAATGCTCTTCGCGGTACTTTCGATAAACTCCCATTTTGGTGGTTGATCAAGTGCACACCAGGCGAATATCATAATATGGTCGAATTGTTCAATCCACTCTTCAATATATTCGATACATGATTCTAAGGAACAAATGAACAAAATCTTTAGAATCAAAATTAACATTCGAACCGTAGAATTGACGTGAGAGATCTTTTTAGTTTTTATTAGTCAAAATTTGCATGTGCGTCTGTATGTTGGGCGCTCCTATCGATTCAATTTACGTACATTTTCGTGATTTTGTGGTTAGCTTCGGTAGACGCTACATGGCTACAAATTTACGTACTGTACGTGTCATTTACGCACAGTTGGTCACACTATGTATGTATGAACATATGTAGGCATATACTAAATGTGAGCAAACAACAGTTTACTTGCATAGTCTTCTGTTCTCTTTTCACTGCAAGTTGAATTATTTTAGTAACTATTGCAAAATTTTATACAGACAAGACTAAAAAGTATAAAATAAATTTTAAAAAACTTTTTAATGTAAAACGCTTTTATAAATGGACTAAAATTAGAAAATAATATTTCTCAGTCCCATAGAAATTGTTTTGATAACTTTTAATTTTGAAATTTTAGCAAAAGTTATTATAAACAATTTATGAGATTGAAAACGAAAAGCGTGGGGGCGCATGTAATAGGCCTGATTGCAAATTGAAGAGTAATATATGTATGTATGTGGGTATATTAATAACGACCGCTTAAAATCGATCTCAAACTTGTACTTTCGCTGTTGAAATTTTAGGTCTATGTTATGTACATATGTAGTTTGAATATTGTCAATTATATCTAATGCTTTGTATTGCATGCGCTCCACGTTTTTACAACGCTTTTATCAACTTGCTATGTTGTATGTCCAGCCCGCTTTGAATGTTGTATGTCCAGACCACCATTTATACTAGTAGCTGCATTTTTTTGTAAGCGAGCGACAAAAGAACGCTCAACTCGAGTAAAATTTCCTTTTAGCTACTTAACCTACCCTGTTGGTAGCTGGCAAGAAAATGTGATTAGTTTAACGGGATTTAGATACAAAAACCAATTTAAATGAGTAATTATGAGAGGTATTTGCGTAATATATATACTCTTTTAAAATATAAGTCACGTATAAAATGAAGCAAAAATTTCCCTCTCCACTTTCCCATTAACAATTCACAATAGAGCAGTGTTTTCACTTACCAACACTACCCTTCAGGTCGCGTATTTTTTAACCGACCTGGCTGAGCTGCACCTACTATAAATGTAGCAAAGCTATTTATGGAAAATTCTATATATCAACCTAGTCTAGAAATCAACCTCATTGTAGGCATCATATCAAGGAGATACAATTCGAAGACTTTAGATGTCTCCCCGCCAGAAGAAGTTAAATATTGCGCCTAAATATATGCACTATTTATATACGTCACAGCGGAAATGGACGACACGCCATTTCTTTAAATGAAATAAACTTCTGCTTATGTATGTATGTACATATGTAGTATGTTTATACTAAATGTGAGCAAACAACATTTTGCTTCCATGGTCTTCTGCTCTCTTTCAATGCAAGTTGAATTATTTTAATATCTATTGGAAAATTTTGTACAGACAAGACTAAAAAGTAGAAAATAAATAAAATAAAATAAAACTTTTTAATATACAACGCTTTTATAAATGGACTAACAAGTAGAAAATAATATTACTCAGTCCCACAGAATTTGTTTTGATAAGTTTTGATTTTGAAATTTTTGTAAAAGTCATTATAAACAATTAATGACATTGAAAATAAAAAGCGTGGGGCGCATGTAATACACTTGAATTGATATGAAAAGTAACATATGTATGTATGTATGTGGGCATATGAATAACGACCGCTTAAAATCGAACTCAAATTTGTACTTTCGCTGTAGAATGTTATGTAGTTTGACTATTGTCAATGAAATCGAATGCTTTGTACTGCATGCGTTCCACGTTTTTCGTTTTCAATGTCATTAATTGTTTATAATGACTTTTGCTAAAATTTCAAAATCAAAAGTTTTCAAAACAAATTCTGTGGGACTGAGAAATATTATTTTCTACTTTCTAGTCCATTTATAAAAGCGCTGTACATTAAAATTTTTTTTATTTTTATTTATTTTCTCTTAACGAAAATATCGAATGGTCCAACTATCGATAGTTTTGCAGCTCTACACAACAGTGCCAGGCAGCCGGTAGCCGCGCGAGGTAGCCGCGCAGGTTCATCAAAAGTCCATTAACTAAAAATTTCCAGTTTGTCATAAAAAAACTTACTTACGTTCATTCCCACTGCCGCCTCTACAAATTGTTCTTTAAAGCTCTCTACCTCACGAATATCACCTTCCAGAGCAAGGGGTGTTATATTTATTGGTTCACTAGCTGCTTCGAAACATCGGTATGAATCTGGTCCACTGTCATTCTCATTCTCATTACCGAATGGCTCAAGCTCTGTTTTGAAAGTTGTTTCCTCCAAATAAGACTTCTGCTTCAAAAGAGATCCAAATTTTTCAAAAAAGCTGCCATCAGCATCCTGTAACCTTTAATAAAATGCGTAGGTATGTGTATGTTATTAAGAGTATAGACTTGTTTTCACCTGGTCAAATTCAATGGCATTTATAGCCAATGAAGAGCTTTAGATTTTATAAAGTTATATAACAGAGTTAGGACTTTTAGTTCATTTTCATCAATCTTGTTCAATCACCCAAGTGAACTAGTTCCTTTAGTTTCTTCAATGAAATCATAGTATTAGCTTTCAACATCTCTACTGTATCGAGTTTTAGCCTAATGAAATTTCCATAGTTATACACATGATACAAAAAAGAAGGTAGTTTCATTTAATGACATTCGTTGTTGTTGTTAACCATTTGACTTTTAATAAAATTATGACATTTCATCAAATTCATGCTACCTGATCACTAAAAGATATATATTTTTTTTTAAGCAGAAGATTTTATTTTATGGACTTGAAAATTATGCCGGCTACATAATTTCTAAAATGGGGTTGACGACTAGGATTCAGAACGCATGAAGAAAGTGTATACATACATATTGTCGTTTGAAGTACNTATATATTTTTTTTTAAGCAGAAGATTTTATTTTATGGACTTGAAAATTATGCCGGCTACATAATTTCGAAAATGGGGTTGACGACTAGGTTTCAGAACGCATGAAGAAAGTGTATACATACATATTGTCGTTTGAAGTACAAAACCGCATATCTTCGTTTTTAAAAACCGCGCAACTGACATTTCTTGCAAAAAATTGGATTTGCTCACACAAGCTCTTGGATAAAGCCTTATCCATTCGTCCTGAAATGCGATTTCTTTGTAAAAAAAGAGAACCATTTTTAAATATGAGTGTTTTGCATTATCTTGATACGCGGATTCGCATTTTAAATTAAAAATTTGTCAAAGTTAATGGCGATACGCAAATCACATAGCCTATTTTTTTTAAAATCTGATGAGCAATTTAAAACTAATTTGAACCAAAATTTAAAAAGGTTTTATCTCGGAAGAATATTCTTTAGNATCTTGATACGCGGATTCGCATTTTAAATTAAAAATTTGTCAAAGTTAATGGCGATACGCAAATCACAAAGCCTATTTTTTTTTAAATCTGATGAGCAATTTAAAACTAAATTTGAACCAAAATTTAAAAAGGTTTTATCTCGGAAGAATATTCTTTAGAATTCGATTTTTAAATCGCAATATTGCATTCAAAATAAGAAAACGAAAAAATAACAAATTAATGCGCGCGTGGTTATTATTATAAAATAAAAAGAACCATTACGATGAAGTCTTATTTAATAATTATATTCAACAATTTTATAATGAGCTCGAGGCCATTTTTTAAATGAAAATTTATTGTGGAAAAGCAACAATAATTT
>NW_016158124.1:114037-118092 GCF_001687245.7 Rhagoletis zephyria
TTTTTTTGTCTTTGAAATGCATCTAAGAGGTCGTTTATTTGGTATTTTTGAAAATATCTACCAAAAAATTTTGGCAGGCTCGAAAATGATTTTAGAGGTATGGTTCCTTGGGCGAAAATGTTTGTTATGGTCCATAGTACCAGAATCGCAAGGATATGAATCAACTTTTTTAATTGACCTACTAATTGACCCACCCTAATATATATGTATGTAGGTTTATTTTGAAAGTGGCATGTCACCTTTTGAAAAAAAAAAATCTAGTTAATGATAACACTAATTACAATTCTATTGTTTGAAAAAAAAATTCCACTGACATGTGAGTAAACTTGCAAAATTAACAGCATTTATTTTTGAAAAAATATAGGAAAGGATTAATGTTACATGACCATATCCTCGAATTTCATCCTTCTACTCTAATAGCTTAAAAAATAATTAAAAGGTCATTTTTCATACAAATTAGACCTCCAGCCTGGACTCCCGATAACCATCTTTTTAAACGGAAGAAAGATGTTGGCAGCCCCAAAAATGTAGACTTATAAGCTCATATTGTTTGTTAAAATAAGTATCCGTTATTTGTATCCCATTTCGTAGCTTACGGCGTATTATCTTTTCTATTCCGTCTCTCTACTACTAAGCACCTTGTAGCTACGCTTTTAACAAATTCTCGCGTTTTCCTACTCTTTTTACTTATTAATTCACTAAATTTTTATATAGGTTTCTGTTTCGAAAAACATGCACAAATTACATTCGCGAACGAAATGCATATTCCCGCCAGCAAGGCCTGCTCGGCCTTGATTTTTTAGCAGATTTTGTAGCGGATTTTACTTCTTTTTGCAGAGAAATTTCTGGTACTTTGATTTGATTTCACGTGCGAGCGCATTGTTTTTCAAATTTTTCATCCGATGAATTTCTGCTAGAAGTCTGGTTCGAAGTTCTTCGCGACGTACCGATTGAATACCGTGAACGAACATGAGTCACTTGAAATTATCAACTGTGCACTCTCGAAATTTAAATTTTTCGCACAATTTGTTAACACGAGCTGCGTACGTTACAATGTGTTCTTCTAAGCGTACATTCTGTAAGCATTTTACTCTTATGCTTAATTCGCGATTATTTCTTACCAAATAATTTATTGATCGTCGCAATGGTATCTTTAAAACTGATGTCACGCGGCTGAGCAGGTAAAATGTAGTCTCGATATTTGTCGAATACATTCATGCATGCAAAATGGTCTTCATACTGTGCATACCACTTGACGAAAGTTTGACCTTCCTCAGGGTCATAAATAAACTCCCGTATACTCTGCAAGAGTCTCCATTAGAGTTTCAGAACCTACCGTTGTGCTGTTTGTCGGCGAGCTCCGCTCATTTCGTCCTGCCGAGTTGATTGTTGTCGTAGCGATTAGACGCTCCAAACGCTGTTTTTGTTGCTCTGTGGTTTCTTGCCGCCTTGCCAAAATAGTAGCCATTCTGGATGTTGCGCGTATTAGAAAAAAGAAGAGCTTATTTTCTCTCGTCCCCACTGTTATGAAGGGTGAAGCCTTAGCTTAATCTTTATTTACAAAATAATACAATACAAATTAGGTTTTAGAAATATACAAAAATTTAATAAAAGTGTTACCGCGTATTACGCTACAACGTGCTTATTAGTAGACAGACGGAATAGAAAAATAATAATAGGCCGTAAACTACGAAACGGGATACAACTAACGGATACTTATTGTAACAAACATATCAGCTTACAAGTCTACATTTTTTGGGGTTGCCAACACCATATTTTTATTCCACATTACACTAAATTTTTAAATATGTTTTGGAACCAATGATTTGAAATTTCAAAGTCCTCTTAAAACATCCCGACCACAGATCAAATAATTTACTATATTTTCCGAGCAGTTTGCTACCAAACGGGGTTTCGTCAGCGCGACTCCATTTCATACCAATTCTTTAATCTGATGTTGGAGAAGATAATTACAGCTGCAGAACTGAACCACTTAGGAATAATGTTTTACAAGAGCGTGGAATTTCTGGCGTATACCGATGACATCGCCATCATCGGTAACAAGAACCGCGAAGTCTGTTCTGCCTTTTCCAAGTTCGATAAGGAAGCAAAGCGATTGGGTCTGGTGGTCAACGGGGACGAGATGAAGTATCGCCTGTCATCAAACAAACGCATTCACGCCATGACCCTCACTTCACTGTTCACAGCTATAATTTCAAGAAAGTTGAGCATTTCGTTTACTTAGGAACCAGCGTTAACACCGATAGTAATGTCAGCATCGAAATCCAACGCAGAACCCCCTTACCAACTTGGACTTAGTAGGCAATTCAGGAGTAAAGACCTCTCTCGACATACAGAAAACCGCACTCTATCAATCATCATGCCCGTGCTGGTGTATGACGCTGAAGAATGGACAATTACCACAACCGATGAGGCGGCTCTTGGAGTATTCCCGAGAGCGCTTTTGTTGTATCCGGCGCAGTGCAGTGTTGAATTGTTGTGCAGCTTCGTCTCTTGAACCGCAGCTATCGATATTCCATGCCGATCTTTGAAGACGGTTATCTCCTCAATCTTGCTCTGGAGTCCGTTACAGTTAAATTTTAGTATGCGGCAGCACACAGTGGTCTGAATTGAGAATCTAGCGGGAAAAATACTAAAAACCATATATGTAATACTTCTATATTGGCAGTAAGCTAACTTCTCAATGTGTAAGCATTCCGAAATCAAAGCGAGACAGTCTAGTACCGTTTTTGTCAATGTATTGTGTACTTGAGTGCCGTTTTTGTATATGTGTTATGTACATGTTTATTTATAAACGTATGTGTTCCTTTTCTTTCGTACGTGTTTATTGATACATCTGTACTGTAGCGTTTTCGGACGGTACTAGCTCTTACTGCTAATATAGGAGTATTACATATATGCTAAAAACGAAAGTTTTCAAATCGGTACTAGGACCGAATAGAATTTTTTATGAATGTCTAGTAAGAAGAGGGTACTACGACCGAATAGAATTTTGTATGAATGTCTAGTAAGAAGATCCATTCCCTCTAGGTTTTACAGGACTGGCCAATTTTTGCTTTTTAGACTTGAGGTATGCGGCCGCGCACTGTGGTCTGAATGAAGAATCTAGCGGAACGGTATACTTCTTTTTTAGAAATGTCTATTAAGAAGGTCCTTCCTCTCTAGAATTTACATGAATTTCCATATTTTGAAAACGGTCTTGAACATACCAGAGATTCCTTAAAATCTCAAAGTTGCTAGGTTTTCTTATTCTAAAGTTGTTTATTTTTATTAGTAGTTTAAATTGTGAAGTTCAGTTGTGTCATCTTTAAAATTATTAATTCTTCGTTTATAAGAGTGAGAACCATAAATTTTTGTAATTATAGGTAAAACTTAAACAACTAGGTAAACTTAAACAACTAGCTCATACCCGCGGGTTTCACCCCGCGCTTTTATACAAATATGAAAAATAATTTAATGATGCTAGATTTTATTTCTGTGCCCATTTCGTTATAGCTCGTTATTTTTTAAGCAAGTTAAGGTAATTAGGCCGTTTAAAACTATGAAATTATAAAAACTCGTCTGCGCGCTAGGCATACGAAAGATATCAATCCCTCTAAGTTTACCTTAAAATGGTTCCAGGTATACGACGCGTGAACGTGTAACCTTCTTGGAGGTGCCACGGTGGGTTCTAATATTTCCAACGCAAATTTAGTAACCTGGCCTTGATAAAATACCACTTTTCATTACTGTAGCAAATACCTCAAGAGAGCTTTAGATTATAAGGCCCGGCTCTCCCTTTTCCATTTAATGAAATTTATTCTTTCAGTACGGCACTTATAAAATAAATCTCCATAACAAATTTAAAATACTTCGAGAGATTTTCTATCTTTCAAGAGATATGTATTAAGAAGTTTTTAGTTTGTATGGGAGGCGACATGCCTTCTTTTTTAATAACTCACATGAGCAATTGATACATTTTGTATACACAACTCCATACCAAGTTCCAGTATTCTTCCACAAACACTTCCAGGGATATGTGGCAAGAAAAAGTA
>NW_016158124.1:120126-122634 GCF_001687245.7 Rhagoletis zephyria
GAATAAGCGACTGGAACACGGCTGTTTGTCAAAAGCATACGATTTCGAACTCGCGTAAATGTACATTTGCTAAATGCGATAGCATGAACGCTCTTCGAAAACATATGTTCGAAAGTGCTAAATGTTGCATTTTAAATGCAGCAAAAACGCTGCATAAGATATACATAATTGTGTATAAGTTATTTCTTGTTAAAATTTCTTAAGTCGTTCCACTTGATTTCCTTATCAAAAAGTGCATTAGTCACATACTTTCATATAAATAAATGCACATAACACTACCTAAACCTTTACACATTTATATTCTATTTTATCTTGTATATAAATCACTTTAATCCAACTTTTTATTAACTTTTAAATTACATTAAATTGCACCCATATTTACAATAACACATAGTTGCAAACTGACACATAAGATGTGTTGCCATACTATACAAAACAATACATACAAAAAAGGCAACACAGAAAGGAGAATTATACTTAGTGAGGGTTATAATCCCTAACTGATGCCGAAGGCAGTCTCTGCAGAAATGTGTTCAGCCCTTCTTTGGCAACACAGCAAGGATAATTGTACGTAGTGGGGGTTATAATCCCTAAGTGCGGGCGAAGGCAGCCTACACAGAAAGGTGTTCTCTGCAAAAGGTGTTCAGCCCCCTACTTCGGCAACACAGAAAAGAGAATTCTACTTAGTGAGGGTTATAATCCATAAGTGCGGCCGAAGGCCGCCTACGCAGAAAGGGGTTCTCTGTAAAAGGTGTTCATCAACCTTAGTGAGGGTTATTATCCCTAATTGCGCCCGAAGTCCGCCTTCGCGAAAGGTGTTCAGCCCCTCCTCTTCGGCAAAACAGTAAGGAGAATCCTACTAGGTGAAAAACCCGAATTAAAAATCCGCTTTTATTATTCGAAATTCTAGTCTGGCAGCACCAAGTTAGATGTTATTTTGCTATCTTTTTCATCGTTTATACGAAAACGTTAACAACAAATTATATAAAAACTATAGGGTTGCTAGAAAAAAGGGGGGTTTTTTTTTTAAATCAAGGGGTCCTATTCTACCCCCCTCATCCCCCCTTTTCCACAATTTGCCGTCCCTAAGGTACGTATATCAAATTAAAGAGAGTTATATTTCCTATCAAATGAGATCAAATTTTTCAAAATCCATCTGTTCGTTTTTATGAAATCTTGATTTCAAAAATTACTTAACTTGACCTTCGACCTTTAATAACTTTTGTAGTTGTTGTTTCACCAAAAAAGGAAGTATACTGTTATACTCAGCTCCATAATCTCTATCGATCCTAATATTTTTTTTTTAATTTGAGATTTGGAGCCAAACTGCATTTGTTCCACCGATGTAATGGGGAAATGTTTAGTTATTTGCCGTACGGTTTTGGGGTGGGGGCGGAGGAAGAGGGGAGTGTCCCCCACCCCCCATTCGAAAGGGGACAGTCCCCACTTTACGAAAAGCCGCACCGCCCCACCCCCTCCCGGGGCCTTCCACAGACCCCTAGGGAACCGTTTGAAAATGGGCGAAAAACGGCATTTACCGATGCAAATTGAGCAGTTTGAAGTGGAATACAACCCAGCTAACAGAATCTGTGGGGATTTTAAATAAAAGAAATTATACCTAGGTGGTTATCAGGCGAAGAAGGGCTCTGAACACCTTTCGCAGAGAACACCTTTCTGCGTAGGCGGCTTTCGGCAGCGGTTTAGGATTATAACTNGAAGGGCTCTGAACACCTTTCGCAGGGAACACCTTTCTGCGTAGGCGGCTTTCGGCAGCGGTTTAGGATTATAACTGTGGTGTAGTTAAAAGAATTTTATTTTTATAAAATTTTAATTTTAATTTAATGTATTTTAAGTTTCAAAGAAGAAAAAAATTCTGAAGTATCAAAAATGTTCTTTTTGATTTACATAAATTGAAAAAGAACTTAATTCAATAATTTCAAAAATAACCAAAGTACAAAAATGAACAAAGTACAATAGTAAATAGTAGGTGCGTTCGTTTCAAATCTCCAACAGAAACCAACCAATTGCCAAATTCCGGCGAAATGTCATCTGTTCGCTCACAAGAGAGAAATATCCAAAATAGTACGCGAACAGAAAATTTGCAGAAACTTGTAAGTTAGACGAACAGCTGATATAATTTTTGTTTACATACAAAAGTGTAAAATTTAAAACGTACGAAAAGTCATCGCAAAGTGTTATACTGACACAGCTTATTGATTAAACAAATAACTACTTATTTCTTACAAGTTTAGTTAGTCGCATTTTGTAATTTTTATCTTCCAAACCATCAAATTAAATTTTGTGATTTGCGTAAATGCCAACCAGCTGTTTTTGATCAGCTGTTTCCCTGTTGGCAAATTGCTGTTGGCAAAAATTTTTCCAACAGAAACTAACAGCTTCCCCTCAAAATGAAATGTCACTTTGCTCTCTCAATTTCCCCTACTTTGCAAGTTTTTTGCGTACGCGAACGCAAAAACCTGTAAGTTTTGGTTAAACATGAACAATTAA
>NW_016158124.1:126383-130424 GCF_001687245.7 Rhagoletis zephyria
CGGCAGGGAATTTAGGACGTGGGTCCGTTATACATCCTGCCGGTACGAAGCGAGCTGCAGCAGCAGTGACAGCCCTGCGGAACTTACGTTCACCGAGATGGACGTCGGTTGCTGTGGGAAGCGCTGTGAAGGTGTTTTCAGTAAACTCCGCGTAACTTTTCCAATCAGCTTTAGAGAAATTGATATAGGTCCGGTGTTTGGCGGAGGCAAAGTCGGTTGGTTTATCTATCGAGATGACTATGGGTAGGTGGTCTGATGCTAAAGTCAGCATAGATCGCCATGT
This sequence comes from Rhagoletis zephyria, assembly GCF_001687245.7. NCBI lineage: Eukaryota > Metazoa > Arthropoda > Insecta > Diptera > Tephritidae > Rhagoletis > Rhagoletis zephyria. Next base: position 126,667 of record NW_016158124.1, read on the forward strand.
TATGCTGTTTATCAGACCAGCGCTGACTATGGTGATGTCTGGCGAGCTGCTGCAGTTACCCATAATCCTGGTGGGTGCGTCGTCGTTCATTGTGCAGAATGTCGAATCGTCTATTTGCTCAGCCAAGTCTGTTCCCCTACGATCGTTTGACAGGCTTGAGTGCCAAAGATCGTGGTGCGCATTAAAGTCACCTACTACCATACGGTTTTCACCTCTGAGGAGCGCACCTATATCAGGGTGATATCCTGCCGGGCAGCAGGTGACAGGGNCTGACTATTGTGATGTCAGGCGGGCTGCTGCAGTTACCCATAATCCTGGTGGGTGCGTCGTCGTTCATTGTGCAGAATGTCGAATCGTCTATCTGCTCAGCCAAGTCTGTTCCCCTACGATCGTTTGACAGGCTTGAGTGCCAAAGATCGTGGTGCGCATTAAAGTCACCTACTACCATACGGTTTTCACCTCTGAGGAGCGCACCTATATCAGGGTGATATCCTGCCGGGCAGCAGGTGACAGGGGGTATGTATATGTTAAATATTTCGAGATCAACATCGCCTGACCGGATAGAAATGCCGTGACATTATAGGGTGGTATCCCTGCGATCGATGTCTGCTTCGATAAGACGATACTGCACGGTGTGGTGCGTGATGAACGCTAAGCCACCACCATTATCTCGCTCGCGATCTCGACGGTGCACGTTGTACCCGGCACAATTCAACAGAGTTGAATTGCTGTGCAACTTCGTCTCTTGGACCGCAGCTATCAATATATCATGCCGACACATGAAGACGGTTATCTCCTCAAACTTGCTCTGTAGCCCGTTGCAGTTAAATTGAAGGAGCTTAATGTGGTTCGGGAGACGTGTCGTGATGTGGGGTGTAAGGGATGTGTGTGTTCTTATCGCCGTTGGCTGTGTGCGCTGCTGTGATGGTTGCCGCCTTGTGATGGTGGCGCGAGGCGTCGCAGTTGAGGTCTGCGACCAAGCAGCGCAACACGGGCCCTCGAAGTTCCCAGTCCAATCTCGCGTGGTACGCAGACCCGAGCATGCCCTAAAGTGGCACCAGCCAAGGCAGGTGTTGCACTTGACTGCTGTCGCATTACGGAATATCCTGGTCTGACATACCGTTCAGATTGTAGGAGGGACCAGGAGTTGTTGGCGGCGGCGTGTGGGTAGTGGTGCGGTTGTGTGTGTTATGTGGTTAGTCGTGGCTGTGGTATGGTCTGTGGTGTTATTATGTTGTGGTGTTGTGGTGATTGTGTGAGGCTGCTCAGGTGGACTCAGGTTAGCCGTGGAGGCTGTTCTGTTTGAGCAACAGGGGGCCACGTACGACGTGGTCCACTATCGATGTGTCCGTAGTCCAGAGCAGACTCTAAGGTGACTCCACCCCTCGCAGGCATTACACTTGACTGAGGTGGAGTTGTGGTGTAGTCGTCTCCGGCATACACAGCAGGTGTATNTTGACTCGATGCCAGCCCTGAGTAGAAGAATACGTAGTGAATGTAGCCCTATGGACGAGCAACTTCTGAGATACTTCGCCGACCTAAACGGGGTTAGATCGCCGAAACAACAGCCCTCGGTCGGGTAAAACCCGAGTCATTCCGGTACGTAGAACTGGCTGTCGTGGGAATGATCTCAGTCGTTGTCGCCAAGTTCCGCTAACGGCAGCCCTAAGAACCGTGCAGCCTCCATTGGGTCGGTCCACAGGGACAAAGCCGTTAGGATTGTCGGGTTTTCCGGGCATGCGAAGAGTTTTTTCGAGTCGTGAGGGGTCTCTCCACATGCCGGACACTCATTTGGCACATCCGCGTTTAGTCTGCTCAGGTATGTGTTTAACCTGCTGCAGTAGCCAGAGCGAAGTTGGGCTATTGTGGATCTTGGCGCCCAAAGCAGATGAAGCTCCATCTCGTCAATGTCCGGTGGTTGTGTGCCTAGAACGGCATTCACAGGTCTGGAGTCTTCATAACTCGAGACTGACTCCCTGTGAATGCCGTTTAGGGCCTGTCGGTATTCTGGCGGGTCAAGAGGCTGCTTATTGAACCTCTGGACTTCGTCCGTCAGTTCGTTGAGATGCCTCCTGTCGTGCCTAGGCGAGGGCTCCTCTGCAAGCAGCTGTCTGTTTGGGTGGCCACATCTGTGGCTCCCAACCAGAAACTGCTTACAGAGCATTATGTTATACTCCTTGACTGGGAGCATTTTCTCTTCGTCATAAAGGTGGTGTTCTGGCGACATCAGGAGGCATCCAGTCGGTGTCCTAAGTGCGGTGTTTTGTGTCGTCTGTAGCTTCATCCACTGCGTCCTACTTGTCCCCGGCGACCACACTGGTGCTGCGTAGTTTAAAACCGGCCGGCCTATTGCCTTGTATGTTGCCAGCAACGTTTCTTTGTCTTTGCCCCAAGTACTGCCGGCTAGCGACTTGAGGACCTTGTTGCGGCTCGGTACTTTATTGACAATAGCGTGCGCAGAGAAGGAGAGCAGACTGTCGAATTTTACTCCGAGTATTTTGGGGTTATTCACCGTCGGAATTGGTGTATCATCGACGTGAATTCCCAGCGGTAGCCTGACCTCCTTCGTCCAGGTGGGGAACAAGGTAAGAGGATTTCGTAGGGGAGAGGGCTAGGCACTTTGCAGTGAAGAAGCGAGAAAGCTCGGAGAGATTCCCATTTACTTTCGAACACAAGTCATCAATTCCATTCCCAGTCGCCATTATCGAGCAATCGTCGGCGTAAGAGACAATCGAGACTCCCTCTGGTGGTTGAGGGAGCTTTGAAATATAAAAGTTGAACAGTACCGGGGAGAGGACACCACCCTGTGCAACCCTCTGTTTTATTTTCCTGAGTGTGCTCGATTTGTCTCTAAACATTATCGACGAGTGTCGACCACTCAGATAATTTTCCGACCGCCATTTGAGTCTCTATGGGAGAGAGGAAGCCTCTATATCTTCTAGTAGCGTGGAATGGCTGACAGTGTCAAACGCCTTTGACAAGTCCAACGCTACTAAAATCGTTTTCTCACAGGGACGGTTACGGTTGAGGCCACGAGTTATCTGTGTGTTTATGGCGTTAAGTGATGTTGTTGTACTGTGCACTTTGCGGAAACCATTCTGATGCTTTGCTGGGGTCAGGTGGTTCGTGAACTACGGGAGAAGCAAGGCCTCAAGTGTCTTCGCTACGGGGGAAAGGAGTGTTATCGGTCGATACGAATCTCCTTTGTTGGCTGGTTTCCCCGGTTCGAGCAGTGGGACCACTCTCCCCACCTTCCCAATGTGTGGGATGATGAGAGTGGCCACGCTACTCCCGCATGACCTAAATTTTTCAGCATCAGCATGCATATTCCGTCGGGACCCATGGCTTTGGAGGCTTTCGCCTTCCCGATGGCCACCTGAACTTCACCGCAAGTGAAAGCAAGGGGGGCACAAGTTGTTGGCAGTTTCTAGGGACCCTAGGTAGTCGGGAGTAACATTTTTGTCAATGGCGGTTCATGCCCTCAACAAAAAGGTCGGAAAAGGTGCCACGTCCACTCCTCTTTCGATCTCCATCTCTTTAACAACCACCCCTATTGGAAAACCAACCCATATAGTTATTTATTTTTCACATTTATTGTTGCTTTGAAAGAGATTTCTAAGATAGCTTTGTTTGTTTGTACCTCTTTCTTTCTTCTTTTTTTGGCGCTGTAACCGCCTAAGCGATTTTGGCCGAGTTCAGCAAAGCACGCCAGTCGTTTCTCCTCTGTGCCAACTGACGCCAATTGGAAACGCCAAGTG
>NW_016158124.1:131927-138315 GCF_001687245.7 Rhagoletis zephyria
AAATCGTAGTCCTTTAAACATTTGCCGTGGTCGTCATCATAAGGGGGGGTCTCATCCGAGGCTTTGCCTTGCTTCTTCACTGGAAGTGGTTTTTACGTGGCGGGTCCCAAGCCCAGCGCACAACCCATTGCTGGGACACCTAATTAATGGTAATTTGTAACAATAAATTGCACAAAAAATTAAAAAAAAATTGTACTCCTTTCTTATGTCATGTACTGCTTTTTTCCTATCGAAAATATAAATGTACTCCTTTCTCCGTTTCAAAATCTGGCAACCCTAACATGGGTGCTGTTTAGTACGTGGCCTAACTATTTCGAGGTATTGCGTCCAAAGGGGTGACCCGATCCAAAAAAAAAAATTTGCACACGCTTGTAGTCAAGGCTGTACACATTATTTTAACACCTACTTTTGTAATTTTTGGTCACTAATTTATTTACAAATTGGGTTTTTAATATGCCATTTTTTGTAAAATTCGGAAATTAGCGTACATTTATCACTCCTATTCTCCTTAAAGCAGCCACTTCACCAATATATTTTTTTATATTCCCCTTCACTTTACACCATGGTGGAATAATACCTGGTGAAGTAATAAGAGCGAGAAGGGAGATTTGACACTACCTTATTGAAGGTGTTCGCCCTTTAGATTTTTTTAAGGGTAAACGCCAGAAATATTAAAAAGAATTACTATTAATTAGATTATTAATTATTAGAAGTTTTTTATTTAATACATATACAAACATAATATTAATAATTACTTTTGAAATATCCCTATTTTTTATTCAAATTAGGTATGTAGAAGCTAAAAAATGTTGTGGATTACGCTTGTATTTGGCATTGAAAGACAAATACTAACAATAACAGAGAGCTTTAAGGATTTAGAGCCAATGTAATAAATAATAATTATAAACTTAATAAAGATTTTGACGCTAATAAGAGTATGTGATATACTAAATCCACGGAATAGTTCACACAAAGAGAAGCAATCAAGAACGTAGATACTGAAGACCACCCGGATTGAGAAGTGTCTATATCATTCTAGATGAAAGATCCAATTACGGTTTCAAAACATCATGTTAATGCGGCACAAACTGATATTTTAAAATGGGGAAATTAGTAAAAATTGATTTTGCGCAAAGAATACTTCCAAGTACTAACCGACGGATGCATAGACCAATCTTGATAATTTTATGAAGAGATGCAATTAGATACATGAAATTAGCAACGTAAATACAAAAAAGCAACATGTGATTATTGGTTATAAGTTTAAATAAATAAATTTAAATAGGTATATATGGGAGGTTTACAAAGATTAATCGATTATACCTTTGTTTTTCAAGCGCTTATTTAAATAATTTATCCTGCACTTAAAAATACACACATTTATTGGAAGATCTATTTCATGGCTGTGGGGAATAAATTTTTCGGAGAAGTTGGTGGTGCAAGAAATTACTTCGCCTAACCTGCTCCGCTGGTGAATGGAACAAACAGACGCCTTCGTATGTTTTTCTGCAAATTACACAGCTTGGCTTAGGCATTATTCATTTCTTAATCACAAATAAATTATATAGTTTTTTTCCACAAAAATTCAAACGAAAATTTTAGAAAAAAACTAGTTTTCCACAAAAGTTCAAACGGAAAATTTTAGAAAAAATAAACAATGTTGCAAGCAATAAAAAATGGCCAAATTGCCCCCGAAATATATGCAAATACTTCCAAGGAAGCAACACTTAAAACGTTTAACGAATAAAGGCAACATTGTGAAATATAATGTCAGTGAATGAACAGAGAATGCTGCCTTATTACTTCACCTGTTTATTGCGCCATGCTTTACATTTTACTTCTTTATGACTAATATTAACCAATTAATCACAATTCATTAAATAAAAACACCTTCAAAATCACGCGTCTGACTTTGCTTGCATATGCAAATTAAATGGCGAAGTCCAGCTGTCAAACTCCAAAATATGCAAAAGAATGAGAGACAAAAGAAGATAAGATGACGCACCTACCAGGATTATGGGCAGCTGCTGCAGCTCGCCAGACATAACAATAGTCAGCGCTGGTCTGATAAACAGAATCTTATGGCGACCTATGCTGACTTTGGCATCAGACCATCTGCCCATAGTCATCTCGATCGATAAACCAACCGACTTTGCTTCCGCGGAACACCGGACCTATATAAACTTTTCTAAAGCTGATTGGAAAGGCTTCGCGGAATTTACTGAAAACACCTTCGCTGCGCTCCCCACAGCAACCGACGTCCACGTTGGTGAACGTAAGTTCCGAGCAGCTCGCTTCGTACCGGCAGGATGCATAACGGACCACGTCCAAATTTCCCTGCTGAAGCGGCTGTTCTAGCCGATGAGCGTAACAGCCTTCGTCAGGCCGATCCTGGAGATCCACGTATCAGGGATCTCAACGCGGACATTCGGCAACTAGTGAACGTACATAAGCGGAAGAAGTGGGAGGAGCATCTGATGACCTGTAACTTCACCTCTGGTGTGAGTAAGCTTTGGTCAACCGTGAGGTCACTGTCCAATCCGACGAAGCACGACGTCAGAGTCGAAATTTCTTTCGGCGACCATGCTTCGTCGGACCCGGAGTGATGCGCGAGCTATTTTAGCCGGCAGTTCATACTGCATCCTCCGGTGGGCAAAGCCAAGCCAAAGGCTGCATGGTTCCCTAGGAACCCCTTAGAAAAATGACCAAAAGTCACAATTTTCACTTGCGTTTTTTCGTTTGAAAAAGGTTGAATATTCATTTGCACGGGACATTTTATATACCCTTGATAACAAAAGAGGTGCCTGCCCCTCTTCCCCGGCAACACAGAAAGGAGAATTCTACTTAGTAAAGGCTATAATCCCTAAGCGCGGCCGAAGGCCAACTACGCAGAAAGGAGTTAAGTGCAAAAGTACTTTGGACACCGAAGCCGGAATTATATCCACAAGAAATGTTATACACTTTTGACGAAGAGAGGGGTTCCTCCTATAGTACAATTTCAAAATTTTCTTTTTAAAATAGAATTACAATTTATTTAAATAAATATGTCTTAACAATTTGAATGTTGAATCAATAATAATTTTTCAGCAATGAAATTTCTCTGAATGTAAAATCATCAACAGAAACAAAAACTATTTCTTAACAAGTATCAAAGACTTAAAGTGTGTGTACATATATATTTGCATCAACTTATGACACTACAAATACTCCCCCTCCAAATTAAGCAGAAAGTTATATTGTATAAATGTTGCTAATTTCGAAGATTGTATTTTTAAAGTAAAGAAAATGTGACTCGTTCTTTGGTGTACTATGTATATTAATATTTGGTTTGTGTTCCGTGTATGCAGGTTTAATTCGATCGATTGATATACTCTTGGATTCTCCATTTATAAGTATTTTAAAAAGCTTCAAATTCTTCTCAATAACTTCAAAAGGTCCCTCATAAGGGCAGCTTAAACCAGGTTTTTTATTCATAATTTTAACAAAAACCTGTTTACATGTTCTTAAACTGCTTGGCATAAAACATTTTTCCGAAGTAACATGATGTGATAAATTTGAACGAGAGTTTTTAAAATAACTTTTTAATTTAGTTAAGAAGTTTGTGTTATTGAAATCCTTCTGAGTATCAGTAACAAGTTCACCTGGTAATCGTAAATTTTGACCGTAAACCATTTCCGAAGGAGTTGCCCCTAAATCTTCTTTAAAACAAGAACGCAAACCTAATAAAATTATCGGTAGTTCTTCTGACCAATTGTTAGATGTACCACGAGCAACAATTGAAGCTTTCAATTGCCGATGGAACCGTTCTATCATTCCATTTGCCTGAGGATGATATGCGGAAGTTGTAATTAGCTCACTTCCAATATACTGCGCCAGCTCACGGAAGATATTTGAAGTAAACTGAACTCCTTGGTCACTTGTTATATGAGTTGGTACCCCAAAACGTGGAATATATTGCTGAATAAATTTTTGAACAGTAGATTTTGCTGCAGCTTCCCTTAAAGGATAAGCTTCAGGCCAACGCGTATTTCTATCAATGATTGTTAAGATATATCTAAATCCATTTGACATTGGTAACGGACCTACAATATCTGTATGTATATGTTCAAATCTGCCCTTAGGAATTTCTATTTTTGAAACTGGAGACTTAACATGTCTAAAAACTTTTGACTTTTGACAATCAATACATATTTTTGCCCATTCATTTACCTCTTTCCTCATAAAAGGCCAGAAATATTTAGAAGTTAACAACCGCCGCGAAGCCCTGATACCTGGATGACTTATACTATGTAATTTATCAAATACTTCTCACCGTAAACTATTTGGTATGTAAGGCCTAGTAGTCCCATTGTTTTCTTCACAGTAAATGTTAAAATTCAAAAATGGTATTTTAACTTCCACTATCTTATAGGGACACGGAGAATTTTGAATAAGACTTTTCAATTCATCGTATTTCATTTGTTCAGAATAAAATTTTTCAAAATTATCTGTTGAGGTATGCTCGATTCGTAATTCAATTGAAAATCAACCAATATCTTCAAAGCAGTCCCGATTTCGTAGCCCAAATCGTTCAAGAGATAGATCGACTTCACGTGATTGGCTATGCCGCTTTCACTATCAGTTTGGAAGTAGGGCGCGAAAATGTGAACAACCATGTTCATATAACNATTTCATTTGTTCAGAATAAAATTTTTCAAAATTATCTGTTGAGGTATGCTCGATTCGTAATTCAATTGAAAATCAACCAATATCTTCAAAGCAGTCCCGATTTCGTAGCCCAAATCGTTCAAGAGATAGATCGACTTCACGTGATTGGCTATGCCGCTTTCACTATCAGTTTGGAAGTAGGGCGCGAAAATGTGAACAACCATGTTCATATAACAAAAAGGGAAACTAAAGTTACCCATCATTTTGGCGACAAATGATGGGTCAAACAATTTTTGTGCTCGTCGCTTTTTCGTTTACGATAAAGGAAACAATTTAAATTTTTTAATAGACAGTGGTGCGGAGATATCGGTTTTACCATCTTCAAAATTTAGGCAATTCCAGAGACCTTCAGACTTGTTTTTAACTGCGGCTAATGGAAGTAGTATTAAGACTTTTGGCAAAAAATTACTTAATGTAAAGTTAAACATAAGAGAATTCCCATTTGTGTTTGTAATAGCTGATATCACAAAACCAATTATAGGAGCAGATTTCTTATCAAAGTTTGGACTTTTAGTTGATTTGAAGAATAAACGTCTAGTCGACCCTTTAACGAATATTTCAGTTAACGTGATTTCTAATTACGTGAACGTTTCATTACCAAAATTATTATTAATAGATGACAAATACACGAAGTTACTCAGGTCATTTCCCTCTTTAATATCAGAACCTGATTACACTAAGCCAGTTAAACATTCAACTGTAAAATAGAATTACAATTAATTTAAATAAATATGTCTTTGAATGAATGAATATTTGAATGTTGAATCAATAATAATTTTTCAGCAATGAAATTTCTCTGAATGTAACATCATCAACAGAAACAAAAACTATTTCTGAACAAGTATCAAAGACTTAAAGTGTGTGTACATATATATTTGCATCAACTTATGACACTTGTGAGGACTAAATGTTCAACAAGAAATTTAGCCCACACAAGCAATACGACACCGCACACCGATCTTTCCGATCTTTCCAACTTCTTCTCCGCAAGGAACCTCCAAATCTCCGCCGCAAAATCCAGCGCCACACTTTTTACGACCTGGACCAAGGAGGTGGGGCTAGAACTGGACGTCTTCGTCGATGGCGCCAAAATACCGACGACCAACCACCCTAAAATCCTAGGAGTGACGTTCGATAGCCTCTTCTCCTTCTCCGCGCACGCCACAGCCACATGCAACAAACTGCGAGCCAGGAACAAAGTCCTAAAATCGCTAGCCGGCAGCACCTGGGGAGCCAACAAAGAAACCCTGCTCGCGACCTACAAGGCAATCGGCCGGTCAGTGGCTAACTACGCGGCACCAGTGTGGACGGCGGGGACAAGCGACACCCGATGGAGGAACCTCCAAACCTGCCAGAATGCAGCTCTACGTACGGCTACAGGTTGTCATCTCATGTCGTCCGAGCATCACCTACATGAAGAAAGCCAGATGCTGGCGGTGAAAGAGCACAACACCATGCTGTCGAAGCAATACCTCGTGGGCTGTCACCGAGGGAATCACCCCAACAATGCCTTGCTTCGTAACGAACCGCCCCCACGACACGTGAGACGACACCTGCATGACTGGAAAGCGGACATTGAGCCGTACGTAGACCATCCATTCGACGCAGCAACATACAGAGCGGCGCTCAACAGCCTACACAGCGATGCGGTCAGAACGAGCCTCAGTACGCGTAATGACAA
>NW_016158124.1:139579-161346 GCF_001687245.7 Rhagoletis zephyria
AATGGCAACAACAAAACTAACGTCAAATAAGAACAGAAATGTATGTACAAAACACATTCACACAAGCACAAGCACAATAAATACTTGCTATATCAATTATTTTTTGCCTTCTTCCAATTTCAATTCATTTCTTTTACGTTTTAGATTATTCTCACTTTCAGCGTATTCTTTAATTTCCGTTAATTTAAATTCAGTTGAGTTTGACACTTTTCAGGATTTTGCCAGAAAAAATTCTTCTGACTAAATCTGACTACTTCGGACTGATGAGAGTCACTCTCACTGACTGTTGCTCTCTCATTTTTGCTGTCATTTCCGAGTTAAGGAACGCTTTTTGGACTAAATCTGACTACTTCAGACTTTTTCTGACTATTTCTGGGAGATAAGGAACGCTCCTCTTGTATTTTTGGTTCATGGAAAGCCCTATAACACCACCTTGTATAGATGCGCCTTGACACTCACCCATACGCAATGCTTGACGTATTTATTTGATTGTCTCCGTGGCGCTTTACCAGCAAAATACCTTCGGACTAAAACTGGTACACGTACACTTACACATACCTGCTTTCGTGCTCTGTTGGCGGATTAACTTTTAATTCGTTCAACTTTTCAAACATATTCTTCCACATAGTTTCTTCATCCATTTCAAGTTTGTTTAATATTTAAGATGCGTTACTAATTATTTTAAGTATTGCAGAATGACTCCAAATTAAAGTTAGCCTTGATGTTAACATACATGTGCATATAATTAGGGGCCTACATCGTGTCTCCTAACGCGTGGTCTCCACCTACCAACGGTCGTGTTAAACCAAGTATGCTCGCTATACAGTTCAATGCGAGCGTGAACTTGAACCTTTTTATTTTGACTAATAACTTCGTTATTACTTCACTTTTTGCGATTGCTATATAGAAAGGCATACGTAAAAATAACCAGGCGTTCAGGTATGCAAAAACTAAAAATTCAGATCGATGGTACTTTTTACTCTGATTTCAACTATATAAATGTTATTTGGCGCAGATGAAGGAATACTTAAAGAATACTGACCTTCGAGCTAGAATTCGGTGCGAATTGAATGGGACGGCGATAGGGGGGGCTAAACGTAGAATTTTCAACATTTTCAAAAGCTTATATTTCGAAAACTATTGAACCGACTTTCTGAATATGGACACAGTAGGAAAGGCGATTGAAGGGCCTTTCATTCGATATATATGTCTATGTATATAATTTATACACGTTGCGGGAAATAATAAAAAACGAAATTATGGCTTTTTTTTTATCAAAATATATGTAGTTCTTTAAAAAAATACGTAATTAACTATATTAACAGATATGTTTATCAGAAAGAGCACAAAAATACCGTTAATTTGATATATAACTTGTAGCAAAAAATTCTTGTGGATATCATATTTGACTAAATATATATAAAAACATAGTTTTATATGAAAAGGGAAAAGTGAAAAAAATACTAAATAAATATGTATATACAAACCATTTTTTTTAATCGCCTTATTTGTTATAAGATTGAGTTGTAGAATTTAATGGATAATTAATCAAGCTACGCTATCCACAGTATTTTTGCGTAGATTCCTTTCTGCGGAAACGGCCTTCAGCCGCGCTTAGGGATTATAAACCGCACTACGTAGAATTCTTCTTTCTGTGTTGCCAAAAAAAAGGGGCTGAACACCTTTTGCAGAAAACACCTTTCTGCGTAGGCGACCTTCGGCCGCGCTTAGGGATTATAACCCTCACTACGTAGAATGGTTCTTTCTGTGTTGCCAAATAAAAGGGGCTGAACACCTTTTGCAGAAAACCCCTTTCTGCGTAGGCGCCCTTCGGCCGCGCTTAGGGATTATAACCCTCACTACGTAGAATGGTTCTTTCTGTGTTGCCAAATAAAAGGGGCTGAACACCTTTTGCAGAAAACCCCTTTCTGCGTAGGCGCCCTTCGGCCGCGCTTAGGGATTATAACCCTCACTACGTAGAATGGTTCTTTCTGTGTTGCCAAATAAAAGGGGCTGAACACCTTTTGCAGAAAACACCTTTCTGCGTAGGCGACCTTCGGCCGCGCTTAGGGATTATAACCCTCACTACGTAGAATGGTTCTTTCTGTGTTGCCAAATAAAAGGGGCTGAACACCTTTTGCAGAAAACACCTTTCTGCGTAGGCGACCTTCGGCCGCGCTTAGGGATTATAACCCTCACTACGTAGAATTCTTCTTTCTGAGTTGCCAAATAAAAGGGGCTGAATACCTTTTGCAAAGAACATATAACATTAATACAGTTGTTTTATTGCACTGCTGGCAGTTGTACCTAAACCTAACTATATAAAAGTATACGCCAAATTAAAGGTATTTTTATGGTCTTTCCGATAAACATATTTGTTAATATAGTTAATTACGTATTTTTTACGAAAAACATACATTTTTATAAAAAAAATTGCCATAATTCCGTTTTTTTTTACTTTTTCTCAAAATATGTTTGCATTATTTACATAGATATATATATGTTGAATGAAAGGTCCTTCAATGGCCTTTCCAACTGTGTCCATATTTTGAAACTCGGTTCAGTAGTTTTCAAAATATAAGCTTTTGAAAATGTTTAAAATTCCACGTTTAGCCCCCCAAGCGCCGGCCCTGTCAATTTGCACCAAAATAAAGTTTACCATTAAACTCAGCAGAAAGGGGTGCACCACGTCATGTTCTTTTTTCTCTAGCCCAAGGGTCGGTATTCCTTAGGCATGCCCAAATGAAAAGTAAAAAAGATATGAGGTTAAACAAAAAAATTCTGATATTTAAAATTATTAATATTTTTTAAACTACGTAACCAATTAAAAAGGTGAGGATGGTTAAATAATGCCAATTAATTTGTCATAAACTTGATATATAAAATGTGTATGCTTGTTTACATATTTAAGCCAAAAATATTAAAAAACCAAAAAATATATATTTTTTATAAAGTAACCTTTTTTGGAAAAAGTGCATAATCAATGCTAAGAAAATTTGTATTATTTAGAAAGCAAACATATTCTTCCATACAGTGGCAACGCTGCAACTTTGTTGGCGTGTTTGTAATCGATCTGCGGAAAATTTAAAAAAACAGCCGAATTGTAGGATTTTAACCAGCGTTAGAGACAGTGACTTAAATATCAAAGTGCGAATAAATTGTGCTACTTGCAAGCACAAAAATTTATCACATTTCTTTTAAACAAACAAATAAATAGAGCTAAGAGACATAAAAGTGCAGTGAGGTGGCAAAAACAATAAGGCGCGAAAATGAATAAATGCCATAAGTGCAAGAATCCCATTTGCCATGACAGCGGAATCCGTCGCGACGGTGAGTGTGGTAAAGTGTGGCACTGGGCTAAAAAAAATGCTCTGAATTGGATGAGTACAGTGCGAATGTACACAAGGAAAACAACTTTGTGCGCTTTATGTGTAACCAATGTCACACATACATGCATAACATTGATGAAGTGCTCCGAAATATGAACTTAACAATAGATAAAAATAGTCAAAGGATCCAAGAGTGTAATGATGACTTCCAGGAGTCGCAAAAAATACAAGTGAAAGAGCTTAAACTTCTCTCGCAATCAATAGAGCAAAAAATTTGGGGAACGCATTGATGCAATGCAAAAAGGACAAAAAACCTGAGGCGAGTATTCTCGAAGTGAACCAAATTAGGTCAATAGCTGACGGCGTAAAAAAGCAAAGCCATGATCTTTGCGAAGCCATAGTCCGGAATGAAAAGGAGAACAAAAAAATTTGTGAAGAGATCAAGAAATCGGTGACTGCTGACGCGTTAGCAAGTCAGCGGGCGAAAGTCACTTACGCGGATTTCTTTAAAGGTAACAATGCGAAAGATATTAAGGAGCCGAAAGTAAATAAAGAGGAGCCATTAGTTCTACAACCAAATAGAAGCTCGAAGTGGGAAAAACAAAAGAAGACTTGAACAAAAATGTTGACCTTGCAAAAATGTCGGGCTTGCAAATTGATAGTGTACAGGGTAGGAAAAGTGGGGCTGTCGTAATTCAAACAGAAAATGAGGTTGAGCGTGAAAAAAATCAAAAAGGGCAATAGAAAATAAAATGAGTGATAAATATGATATAAAAATCCCAAACTTAGCCAAGTCAAAGTTCATGGTGTATAGAGAAGTTAGAAAAAGGTTTTAACGGTTAAAATTGTGTTTTATTGTAATCACCATTTTAACTCTTTCATATACTACGTTTATACGTAAGCTATTAGCAAATAAAAATAGCTTGCAAATACCTAACTCACTGTTTATTCGATGGTGAAAATTTTTATAATATTGCCTGATTATAAAAAGGCAATAATAGGTTCATTCCTTATCTTTTTGGACTAAAATCTGAAAAGTGTCAAAATGCCAGAGCGTAAGCAAAATGCGCTCACTAAAAGAGAGTAACAGGAAAAGTAAAGGAACGCAAAAAACCAAATTTTTAGTCCAAAGAATGGCAACAACAAAACTAACGTCAAATAAGAACAGAAATGTATGTACAAAACACATTCACACAAGCACAAGCACAATAAACACTTGCTATATCAATTATTTTTTGCCTCCTTCCAATTTCAATTCATTTCTTTTACTTTTTAGATTATTCTCACTTTTTGCGTATTCTTTAATTTCCGTTAATTTAAATTCAGTTGAGTTTGACACTTTTCAGGATTTTGCCAGAAAAAATTCTTCTGACTAAATCTGACTACTTCGGACTGATGAGAGTCGCTCTCACTGACTGTTGCTCTCTCATTTTTGCTGTCATTTCCGAGTTAAGGAACGCTTTTTGGACTAAATCTGACTACTTCGGACTTTTTCTGACTATTTCTGGGAGATAAGGAACGCGCATATTATGACCATTTAAAAAGAAAATTTAGTTAAAAATGGCAACGTCTTGATTATAAAAAGGCAATAAGGTGACCATCGAAAAAGAAAATAAACCTAAAAAAACGGAACGGACGTGTTTTCTTTCATCTCGCTCGTCTCGCAATCTCAATAATCGCAAAAATCAATAATCGCTTCAGCTGTTGTGTTGTTTCAGTCAATTTTTATTTAATTTCAATCAATATAGTTAATCGCGGGCCTGTGTCCCTAATATTTTCGACACCTCAAGTTTGGCGCTGTGCATTTATTATTTATTTATTCATCGGTAAATTCATAACAAATTGCATGTTAATCGTGATGTCGGCTACCACGGCTGCTACGGATAAATTGTCTGCCTCTTCTTCGTCACTCAAGCGTCGACTGAGCAAAGATTTCCCCGCTGCTAAAGCAGTTAAGCTCGACGAAGGTAACTCACTCGCAGCTGTTTTTGGTAAATTAAAAGAGATTGAGGAGAGAGTTCAGCAGCAGACGGAACAGTTGCGGCCGCTATTTGGGAGTGTCTCAAACAAACTGGCTGAGGTGAAGAAGAAACAGGCAAAGCGAATCGAAGAAGAGATATCTGTCCTCACTGCTACGGTGGTTGAGTCGTCTGCCCGCATATCTGTCTTGGAGGGGAATGTGCAAAAGGCAGAGGCGGACATCGCTTGCATTAAGAAGGAGTTGGAAGGTGTAATGCCACGGAAAGCTTCACCTGATATTGCTGACGATGCTGTTGCTTTTGGTGTACCCTTTAGAGAAGGGGAAAACCTTAAGAGTATTTTTAACCAGGTTGGTCTTTCTATTGACTTCTTGACTCCTCAAATTAAGGATATTTTCCGCACAAAACCGTCAAGTGAAAAACTCAACAGTGCGATTGTGATTAAATTTCACTCCCCTCTCGACGGTAACCGCACTTGACGCGCCTTTAGCGAATATCGCAAGAAAAGAAAATCGGCAGTTCCCCTTCACCCCCTTGGCATTGCTGGCAGCTTTCATATTTTTGAGAGCNGGTAACCGCACTTGACGCGCCTTTAGCGAATATCGCAAGAAAAGAAAATCGGCAGTTCCCCTTCACCCCCTTGGCATTGCTGGCAGCTTTCATATTTTTGAGAGCCTCGCCAAGGAGAATAGACGTTTACTGCATGAGGCCATAAAACTGCGTCGTGAAGGTAAACTGCTAAAGGTGTTTACGTTTAGGGGTTTTGTGCATGTGAGAGATGACAATAACAAAAATAATAATAGCACTTCAACAAAGTTAATCAGCGAAGATGACCTGCTGCCGTTTCGTTAGATATATTGTTATGCATATATTTTCAAATGTTTTTTGTTGTATTTTATATTTTGTAAAAATAGCGCAACTTGCGTTTTTTTATTTCTGTTTTTCGTCATTTCTTCACTATCTTAAAGCTGCTTTTGTTTTTGCTTCTTGCAATTGTTATGACGAACAAATTAAGTAGCGTTGATGGTAATAGCCTTGCAGTACTGAACATTTTATGCAGCCGACAGAAAGGCTCTAATGTTGTCCATTTTAATGCGCGCAGTTTAAACAATGAGAAGATGGATGTTGTTAGGGGGACTTTTGAATATTCGAGTATTGATGGCTCAGTATATCCAGTAAAAAAACTGTGGTGAAGTCCTTTATGGGGATAAAGTTTCCAGAGGTGAAATTTTAGGTAGCACACAATTTCTTACACGCATGGTTGCTTTTCAGCACTCATGAAAGAAACTTAAGAAATATTTGAAAAAAAAGTTCATATAGTATATTAATTTTTGAAAGAAATACCATATAGTGTATGTACTCTGGTTAATAATATCAAAAAATGTATTAGAACCACCGTTTAAAGTTATATTTGATACAAATTAATATTGCTGCCCCGATCGCTCTGCGCCTTGCCACTGAATAATAGATTTACTAAAAATTACATCCCTGGTCCTTGTTCTTTCTGTATCGCATCGTGGTGAATTCACATTTCTCAGAAATTTGACAACAAAACAAAACATAGCGAGTATTTTATTTGCTAATTTCATAGAATCTGCCTGGGTTTGAGCAATGTCCAGAAATTTCTTCTGGACTTCGCTCTCATCCTCCTCTCTCTTTCTCTTCAAACTCCTGCGCGCTGTTTTCTGCGCAGGAGTTGTAGGGGTGTCGCAAGTAGCTTCGCAAGTAGCTTCGACGTAGGACTCTGGAGATATTCTCTCAATAATTTCTTCCCCGTCCTCAAGGTACAATTGAAGCTCCTAATGGTAATAAAAACAGTAATCTTATCTTATCTTATCTTATCTTATCTTACTAATATAAATGTGAAAGTTTGTATGTTTGGATGTTTGGGAAATCATCACGCGGAAACGACTGCACGGATTTGCATGAAATTTTGCACGCAGATGGCTTATGGGCCGGATTCGTTAATAGGCTATTTTTTTAAGAGTTGCCACCTGTTAAAAAGTTTAATTTATTTAATATGCGGGAACGGCTGAATGGATTTGCATTAAAATTTGCACACAGATAGCTTATGACCTAGATTGGAAAATAGGCTACTTTTCTTAAGAGTTGCCACCTGTTAAAAAAGTTTCATTAAATTAATACGCGGAAACGATCGAATGGATTTGCATGAAATTTTGCAGGCAGATAGCTTATGACCTACAGTGGAAAATAGGCTAATTTTTTGAAAGAGTTGCCACCTGTTAAAAAAGTTTTAATTAAATTAATACGCGGAAACGACTGAACAGATTTGCATGACATTTCGCACAGAGATAGCTTATGACCTATGTTGGAAAATAGGCTACTATTTTAAGAGTTATCACGTATTAGGAAAGTTTAATTAAATTAATACGCGTAAATGACTGAACTGATTTGCATGAAAGTTTGCACACAGATAGCTTATGACCTAGACTGGAAAATAGGCTACTTTTTTAAGAATTGCCACCTGTTTGAAAATTAAATTTTGCTCAAAGATGGTTTATGACCTGGATTGAAAAATAGGCTACTTCCTTAACCGGTTTTCCGATCAGAACGAAATTTAGTACACTTACTACGGATTTCGGAAGGATGGTCTTAGACTGAAAGTAAGTCCGATAACTCAAGGCCCCTCCCATACAAATTGGAATTTTCATATTACATACATATCTCTGGAAGTATTTGTGGGAGAGAACTGAAACTTGGTATAGTGATATGTATGTGAAATCAATGTTGGCATTAATCGATTGATGTTTTAATTAGTTAGTTAATTCGATTAAATTCAATCTGATTACAGTTAATCATGATTAATTTTAATCCGACTAAACAGTTAATCGTAACCGCGATTAAAAAATTAATTTTTAATCATTAACTCTTAATTTGATCAAGTAGGTTTGGTGATTAATTAAGTTATGCTGGAATTTCCCTGTGCACACAAAGCAAGTTAATCCGGTATGGCTAAGTCGGGTTTCCTCATCAATCTGAGCAATTTGGTGTGCATTTTCATTAAGATATATACCAACAAACGTTTTACAAACTAGGTTTGTAAAAGTTCCCAGTTTATGTATTACTAATAACAATAATTATAATTTTTTTATATTATGTGCTTTTTATAAGCGTAAAACACAAAATAATTACTATAACTGGTGTTTGGTTTCAAACTCGGACAAACTAGACAAATTAATCAGATTTTATTTTTAATTGGATTAACGATTAATGTTTTAAATTAATTAAACGTAATCGCAGCCAGCGATTAACGATTAAAAAAATGTTATCATTAATCGTACAGTTGATTACGACTAATTAATTTTAATCGTCAAACGCGATTAACATTTTAATCGTTAATGTTTAGTCGTTAATCAGATTAACAGTTTGCCAACACTGTGTGAAATCATGTTCATATTCACGGAGAAAAATGGACGTTTTTGGAAAAGAGGCGTAGCACCTCCCATACTGACTGAAAGTTTCATATTGCATATCTCTTCAAATGTTTGGGGTAAAGCACTCAAGCTTGGTATGGAAATACATATGTATGTATGTATGTGAAACTAATACCATACTCATGGAGAAAAATTAGAGTTATTGGAAAAGGTGGTGTGGCAACTCCCATGCAAATTGATTTTTCTATGCTGCTTATCTCTGGAGGTGTTTATTGCAGAGGACTGGAACTTGGCACCGAGATGTGTATACAAAATTAATTCCATACTCATAGAGAAGAATTTGCGTTATTCGAAAAGGGGACATGGTTCCTGCCGTACAAATTTACTGTTTTATACTGCTTATCTCTAGAGGTGTTCATGGTAGAGTACTGGGACTTGGTACTGGGGTATGTAAAATCAATTCTAAATTCATGGAAGAAGATTAGGGTTATAAGAAAAAGGGGCGTGGCACTTCCAGTACAAATTTACTTTTTCTTGCCACATATCCCTGGAGGTGTTTGTGGAAGACAGAACTAATTTCATTAAATGGAAAAGGGGGAGCCGGGTTCGACCTTATAATCTAAAGCTCTCTTGAGGCATTTGCTACAGTAATGAGAAGTGGTATTTTATCAAGGCCAGGTTACTAAATTTGAGTTGGAAATATTAGAACTCGCCGTGGCACCTCCAAGAAGGTTTCACGTTCACGCGTCGTATACCTGGAAACATTTTAAGGTAAGCTTAGAGGGATTGATATATTTCGTATGCCTAGCGCGCAGACAAGATTTTATAATTTCATAGCTTTAAACGGCCTTAATACCTTAACTCGCTTAAAAAATAACGAGCTATAACGAAACGGGCACAGAAATAAAATCTAACATCATTAAATTATTTTTCCTATTTGTATAAAAGCGCGGGGTGAAACTCGCGGGTATAAGCTAGTTAGTTATAAGTTTGAAATAGCTTAATAAAAACTTACATCTTCCATTGGCACATTTTCTGCCACGGATTGATGGCCCTCTATATAGTGGCTGCCAATAATAGCAACCACACGCTGCTCCAGCTCTGTTTGTGGAACCTGGTTGATGGGCCTGTTTCCGGTTATGGCCTGCTGTCTCTTGCGATCGCGCACCCGATTACTGGTGCGACTTTTTAAATCACGCCATACCTTTAAGTAAAAAAGATATACATACATTAGTGTTATCAATTAATATGAATACATACGTATATACATATGTATGTAGTATCTGCCAATAAGGAAAAACTGCTAAAGTTGTTTCTTGACTTTAGTGTTAAGTTATCATTTCTTGCGTATGCTTGCCAATGGTAGCGTTAACCTATAAACACTAGGNGTGGATACATACGTATTACATATGTATTTAGTATCTGCCAATAAGGAAAAACTGCTAAAGTTGTTTCTTGACTTTAGTGTAATGTATCATTTCTTGCGTATGCTTGCCAATGGTAGCGTTAACCTATAAACACTAGGAAAATTTCATCCCCTTTTCGAATATACCCGTCAAATCTAAACAAAAAACTTCGATGGATTTTAACTTATAACAGTAATGGTGCACTATATCAAAGTCATTGTCTAACTTAGATATTTTACCTTATTGGAATAGATATTTACTGGCACTATTTAACATATAGAATGCGTAAAAACGTCAATCTACGTGCTAATGTACGTATACACAAAAAGTGGAGCTTTGTCCAACTCAACTCGCACGCACCGCTCCTTGTATTAATGACAAATTGATTACTACTTACCGTGCGCCATTGATCAGCAGACTTCTGCGCTCCTCCCATAGCGTTTAACTTAGTCGCCATCTCCTCCCACTTTTTCTCATGCTCCAACTTCCCATGGAGCCGCTGAAACTTTCCGGCAGCCAGTCCCGGGTTCTCGAGGAAAAAGTCCACCATTCCGCTGAGTTGCTCGGTTGAGGCCCGGCTTCTTTTAGATGCTGCTTTGCTCGTTGAGGACATGCTGAAAATATACAAATGTAAATTATCTACATATAAATAATAATTAAATATACTTACTTCATTTATTTTCATAAATTTGCATTCGAACTAGGCGGGAATTGCAATGTTTTTTTTGCAATCCTCTGCGTTTTTCGTATATTTGACGTTTAATTTTCAGAGATGCCACTTTCTATNACTTACTTCATTTATTTTCATAAATTTGCATTCGAACTAGGTGGGAATTGCAATGTTTTTTTTGCAATCCTCTTTGCGTTTTTCGTATATTTGACGTTTAATTTTCAGAGATGCCACTTTCTATCAATTTAAATAAATACCAAAAGTCAGCTGTTTAGTGTTGTTAAAGATACGTTAGTGAATCACACTGTCGTTACTGCAAACAACAAAAATTGCTAGTTTACAACTCGACAAGTCGCGTTGTTAAAAGTTAGTGAATCCCACTACTGCTTACATATGTTAATGCACATACATATGCATTCAATTCCATTTCATTTCGTGTTTACTCTAAGTATTTCGTATCAACCCTCAAAATATTTGTGCCTATGTTTCTGCGCTACCCGCGCCGGCAACTATAGCAATTACAGCGTATCGGTTTTTCACTTTGAGTGTTGCACACACATGCGTACATATATACCTATGTACTCGGTTAAATAAAACGTTTGCTTCGGCGCTCAGCTGGAAAGATTTTTCACTCGTTCCAGTTTCTTATTAGAATCTGTATGTATGTATCAATTTGCGCAGCAAAATGAAATTTAGTTAACGAGCAAAGTGCATGTATTCAGTAGCCAAACGACAACGAATTTACTCCGAACGTTGTATAAATGGTATTTATGTAAAAAGTGATTACAATTTTCGGTTTTCGTCTCCTATCTGAACCGAACTGACTAAGTTTTTGGTGGCCTAAAATACACGGCTTCTACCGGTTTACATAAAGTTTAATCAATAGTTGGTGTGCGTATATTTGTAGTACATACAAACACTTGTATGTGTACATCAGTGAAGTTTAGTTTGTGTTGGCGTTGAACCAAACAGTTTTTTTAAATTGTTATTAGAATTTGTGTGCATGTATGTATCAAGTTGCTAAGACCCCTTTCAGACACGTTAAGTCTTGATTTCAAGTCTGCCCGTTCGTAGGTGAAGGAGGTGAGATGAATGTACTATTCCTCTCTCTTTTTACCTCTGTCGCCTGCGAACCGAGCAGACTTTAAAGCAAGACTTGACGTGTCTAAAAGGGGTCTAAGCAAAACGGAGTTTAGCTAACGCGAATAGTGCGTTTGCCCAGTAGCAAAACAGCAACGGATTTTCCCAGTAGGAAAAAATAGTACATCCTGACTTACTCCGTACGATATCAGTCAATACTATTAAGGTGCATACAATTTTCGGTTTTTATCCCAAATTTAAATCGAATTCAATACTTTTCGTTAACCTCAAATATACTTTGAATTTATTCAGCACTTGTTTCTGCTAAGAGCAAATTTAATTATCATACAAAATTACAATTATTTCTAAACGAAGCTTTTCCAATTGTGATATACATATCACCCGTAGATAAGACGTCTGGTATTAAGCTTCGTTCAATAGTTTTCGCTAAATTTTTTGGCTGGTAAATAAGCAAAGGAAATTTTTTCCCAAAATCTTCCAAGCCAAGAGCTGAACTATAAATGACCTATTATCGCAATTGCATTGGCCTACAAAGTCTTTGCGCTTAAGTGAAACCTCTTATCACTTGAGGCCATTCCTTTCGTGCTCTTGCTGTTTATCCAAATTTAAGGGCGTAACTTTTTTCTATTCCCAACATTAAAAGTTCATTCTTATCCAAACATGCCAGTCGCTTCCGCATTAATGGCGAAGTTCATCTTCGATTCCAACAATGTAGTGAATTTCTGCTCTCACTTCGACAAAGAAGATCCAGAAGAACAGACTGATTCTGTACTTGATGTAAAGATGCAAGACCTCCAGTCTCGCTGGGAAATGCTGAGACTTTCATACGAAAAAGTCTGTATCGCCGATGACAGATCGATTTCTTCCAAATTCAAGGAAAAAGCGCACACTAAATTTTAAATGTGCGCGGACGGTTATTATATATGCAAGTCTCATATCTTAGACCAAATGAAGGTTTCCCAGGGCAGCTCAAGTGACACCCATGGCACATCCCGTCAATCTACTTCTCTCATCGATAATTCGAGACCTTGTATAAAGGTACCCCGTGCAACACCCTAATATTTTATGGTAGCTATGAAGATGGGCCATCCTTTCGGGATATGTTCACGGCCGTATACCTTAACGATCCCAAGCTCACACCTGCGCAAAAACTATACCACTTGCGAAATAAAACCCGGGGGAAAGCGGTTGCCATAGTCAAACACTACAAATTATGCGATGAAAATTTTACTCTCGCCTGGGAAGCTCTAAGGGCCCGATTCGAAAACAAACAAAATTTCTTCGGTTTCATCCGAAAACAGCGAAGGTATTCAGAAAGTTCAAAACACGATCAATGATTGCCTTTCGTGTTTAAATTCTCAAGGAATTTCCACAGCCAACTGGGATCCTATACTTATATATATTTGCTCTACCAAACTCCCAGAGGAAACTCTTTCTCTATGGGAGCAGTCGCTGAAATCCAGAAAAGACTTACCCAAATGGTCACAGATGGATGAATTTCTTACCAGTAGGTATGAAGTGGTAGAACGTCTGCACAATCATAACGCCACGAAATGCCGTAGTTCACTCCCACACAAAACGCCTCAAAAGGTTCAATCGTACCACTCCAATGAACACCTCTCGTTCACATGCAAACCTATGCCTGATATTTTTCCCCGAATTTAAGAAACTTAAAGTTCTCGAAAGCACCAGGTTTGTGGAGCAAAATAAGTATTGTACCAATTGTTTAGCATACAATCATACTCTGGCAGATTGCCAAAGTTTGTTCAGATGTCTACATTGTAAAAGATCTCACCAGACAATGTTACATCCATATCAATCCAATCATAAGCCAGACTCCAAGGCACCCGTCAGGAATCCATCTGCAACATCATCATCCACAAATCCAAGCCCATTGTTGCACACCCAAACTGCTGCACTCTCAAGTAAGTCCAGGCNGACAATGTTACATCCATATCAATCCAATCAAAAGCCAGACTCCAAGGCACCCGTCAGGAATCCATCTGCAACATCATCATCCACAAATCGAAGCCCATTGTTGCACACCCAAACTGCTGCACTCTCAAGTAAGTCCAGGCATCCAATACTCGACATTACTGAAGGCAACTCCGAGGAATCTCCTACGTCCTCAGCAGACAGTAATCCCCATATCCAAGTGAAGAAGAACAGACTGACTCTGTACTTGAAGTAAAGATGCAAGACCTCCAGTCTCGCTGGGAAATGCCATCCCCATATCCAAGTGAACTTCTCTACCAACCATGAGAGCACGCTACTTCCAACAGCATTAGTTCACATTGATCACTTGGGTACCCTCTTTTCCCTACGCGTGCTCATTGATCAAGGCTCGCAAAAAACTTTCATTTCTGAGAAAGTACAAAAACGGTTACAAATACTTACACACAGAGAAAACCTTTCTGTAACTGGAATGGGTGGCAAGATAGTGGAAAATTCCAACCGTGTCTGCCACATTACCCTTGTTTCCAAAGATGCAACATTCGCCTCAACTCCCGAGCGATTGTTCTTCAAAAACTAACAAGTTTTCTTTTAACATTTGACAAAAAAAAAAAACCGAATCTCGTAGAAATCAAGGATCTAGACCTTGCTGATCCATATTTCTACACTCACGGTCCAATCGATATGGTAATAGGTAGTGACCTAATACCAGAAATACTCCTTCAAGGCATCAAACATCAGGTCCTGGGAAACCTTCTCGCGTAAAATACAATTTTCGGCTGGTATTTGAGTGGTCCATTAAAACCGAATTCATGCTTCGCTTACCATACGCACGTGGTAGCAGACCCAAACGAAAGTATTGATTCCCAACTTAAACGCTTCTGGGANTTCCAAAACCGAATCTCGTAGAAATCAAGGATCTAGACCTTGCTGATCCATATTTCTACACTCACGGTCCAATCGATATGGTAATAGGTAGTGACCTAATACCAGAAATACTCCTTCAAGGCATCAAACATCAGGTCCTGGGAAACCTTCTCGCGTAAAATACAATTTTCGGCTGGTATTTGAGTGGTCCATTAAAACCGAATTCATGCTTCGCTTACCATACGCACGTGGTAGCAGACCCAAACGAAAGTATTGATTCCCAACTTAAACGCTTCTGGGAGTTAGAAGAGATATCAGAGCCCCATCCACCTTCCGCTGAAGCCCAATTTTGCGAAAAAGTCTATCAGGAACAAAACTTATGGGCAGAGCGATGGACGCTACGTAGTCCGGCTACCATTTAAATCAGATTTCTCCTCAAATCTCACTCTGGGTCCATCTCGGGCTCAAGCAATGAAGCAGGCGCTTAGAATGGAGCATATGCTCAGTAAGAACCCGAGTCCACCCGAGAATCGTGTATTAGACGAATATCTACATCTCGACCACGTGAAAGTCATCACTCCCGAAGAAATTGGTCAAAATGGAAAGTTCTTTTCATATGATCTACCCCACCACTTAGTAGTTAAACCAGACAGTAAATCCACAAACGCCCGTTTGGTATTTAATGCCTCAAAACCGGCATCTGGTACGTCTCTTAACGACATACGTCACATTGGACCTACTCTACAAACAGACCTCATGTCTGTCATTCTAAATTGGCGTCTGTATAAACATGTCTTTAATTGACATACAAAAAATGTATTGTCAAATTCTCTTGCACGCAGACGATCAACATTACCAGCGAATTATCTTCCGCAAAAAAAAATGAAACCAAGTGAACCGATTTTGCACTCAAGACCGTTACCTTTGAAGTTAATTGCGCTCCATTCGGACTTTGCACCAGTTGGTAAATGACTCAAAAGACACTCATCCCTGGGCCAATTGAATCTTAACAAAAGTAACTTATGTCGATGACATATTGTCAGGTAGTCACGATCTCCCGGCTTGCGTCTTCTTCTTTCTTTATTGGCGCTTTAACCGCCTAATCTATTTTGGCAGAGTCCAAAACAGCACGCCAGTCATTTCTCTTCTGTGCTAACTGACGCCAATTGGAAATGCCAAGTGAAGCCAAGTCCTTCTTCACCTGGTCTTTCCAACGCAGAGGAGACCTCCCTCTTCCTCTGTTACCAGCATCACGGCCCGCGTTGAATATTTTCAGAGCAGGAGCGTTTCTGTCCATTCGAACGACATGGACAAGCCAGCGGAGCCGCTGAATTTTAATTCGCTGCACTATGTCTATATCGTTGTAAAGATCATACAGCTCATCGTTAAATCGTCTGCGATAGTCGCCATCACCAAGGCGTAAAGGTCCGTAAATCTTTCGCAGAATCTTTCTCTCGAAAACTCCAAGAGCCGCCTCATCAGATGCTTTCATTGTCCATGCCTCCGCGCCATAGAGTGTGATCCTTTTACGACGAGAGAGGACTTTACTTCTCAATTGCCTACTCAGCCCAAAGTAGCACTTGTTGGCAAGAGTGATTCTCCGTTGGATTTCAAGGCTGATATTATTATTGGTGTTAATGCTGGTTCCCAAATAAACGAAGTCGTCTACTTTTTCAAACTTGTAACTGTCAACATTGACGTGGGTGCCAAGACGCGTATGCTCTGACTGTTTGTGTGATGACAGGAGATACTTGGTTTTGCCCTCGTTCACCACCAGACCCCTTCGCTTTGTTTCTCTATCCAATCCCGAGAAGGCAGAACAGACGTAGCCCTTGTTTTTACCGATAATATCGATGTCGTCGGCATACGCCAGCAATTGTACGCTCTTATAAAGTATTGTGCCTGAGCGGTTCAGTTCTGCGGCTCTTATTATCTTCTCCAACATAAGATTAAAGAAATCACACGAAAGGGGGTCCCCTTGTCTGAAACCTCGTTTGGTATCAAACGGCTCGGAGAGGTCCTTCCCTATTCTGACGGAGCTGGTGGTATTGCTCAACGTCATTTTACACAGCCGTATTAGTTTCGCGGGGATACCAAATTCAGACATCGCGGCATAAAGGCAACTTCTCTTCGTGCTGTCGAAAGCGGCTTTGAAATCGACAAATAGATGGTGTGTGTCGATCCTATTCTCGCGGGTCTTTTCCAAGATTTGGCGTTATGTGAATACATGATCTATGGTGGATTTTCCAGGCCTAAAGCCACACTGATAAGGTCCAATCAGCTCGTTGACGGTGGGCTTCAGTCTTTCGCACAATACGCTCGATAAGACCTTATAACCTATGCTTAGAAGGCTAATTCCGCGGTAGTTGGCGCGTATGGCGGGGTCGCCTTTCTTGTGGATTGGGCAGAGCACACTTAAATTCCAGTCGTCGGGCATGCGTTCATCTGACCATATTCTGCATACGAGCTGATGCATGCACCTCATCAGCTCCTCGCCGCCGTACTTGAATAGCTCGGCTGGCAGGCCGTCAGCTCCAGCAGCTTTGTTGTTTTTCAGCCGCGTAATCGCTATTCGTACCTCGTCATAGTCAGGCGGTGGGACAGCTACTCCATCATCATCGACTGGGGACTCGGGTTCGTCTTCCTCACTACTTTCAGCGCTGCTACCATTCAGTAGGTTATAAAAGTGTTCCCTCCACAATTTAAGTATATTCTGGACATCGGTCACTAGGTCGCCATTGTTGTTCTTACAGGAGTTCGCCCCGGTCTTGAAACCTTCCGTAAGTCGCCTAACCCTCTGGTAGAATTTTCGGGCGTTCTTCCTGTCGGCCAGCATCTCAAGCTCTTCGCACTCACGTATTTCGGCCTCTCTCTTCTTATTGCGGCAAATACGTCTCGCTTCCTTCTTCAGTTCCCTATAACGGTCCCACATGGCTCGAGTTGCGCCCGATCGAAGCGTGGCCCTGTAGGCGGCATCTTTTTTCTCTGCGGCTTCTTGACATTCCTCATCGTACCAGTTGTTCTTTCGGGCTCGCTGAAATCCAACTACTTCTTCGGCGGCGGTACTTAATGATCGGGAAATGTGGTTCCACTGCTCGCGTACGTCGGATTGTTGAAGAGTGCTCTCAGAGAGCAGGTGTGTGAGTCGAGTGGCGAATAAATTGGCCGTCTGTTGGGATTGCAGCTTTTCGACGTTAAGCTTTCCTTGCATTGTTGGGCGCACATTTTTTGCTGCACAGAGGCGGGTGCGTATCTTGGCTACAACAAGATAGTGGTCCGAGTCGATGTTTGGCCCTCGGAGTGTACGTACGTCCAAAACGCTTGAAGCATGCCTTCCGTCTATCACAACATGATCGATTTGGTTTCTCGTTTTTCGATCTGGAGACAGCCATGTAGCTTGGTGGATGTTCTTATGCTGGAACCTAGTACTACATATTACCATGTTTCGGGCCCCGGCGAAGTCGATTGGCCTCAGTCCGTTATCGGATGTTTCGTCGTGGAGGCTGAATTTTCCGACAGTGGCGCCAAAGATCCCTTCCTTGCCCACCTTGGCATTAAAATCGCCAAGCACGATTTTGACATCGTGTCGGGGGCAGCGCTCATATGTACGTTCCAAGCGCTCATAGAAGAGATCCTTGGACGCCTCATCCTTCTCTTCCGTCGGGGCATGGGCGCAGATGAGCGAGATGTTGAAGAATCTAGCTTTGATGCGGATTGTGGCCAGACGTCCGTCCACCGGGGTGAACGACAGTACTCGGCGACGGAGTCTCTCTCCCACCACAAATCCAACACCGAAAATCGCGCTCCTTTACATGGCAGCTGTGGTATACGTCGCAAGGCCCTAGGCATTGCGTGACTTGCCCCGTCCAACGCATTTCTTGGATGGCGGTGATGTCAGCCTTTGTCTTCCCGAGGACATCAACCAGCCGGGCAGAGGCACCTTCCCCATTAAGGGTCCGGATATTCCAGGTGCATACCCTTAAATCATAGTCCTTTATACGTTTTCCGTGGTCGTCATCAGAAAAAGGGGGTCTCATCCGAGGATTTTTAGATTTTTTCATTGGGCGGGGTTTTAACGTAGCGGGACCCAAACCCAGCGGACGCGAAGTTTTACGCCTTCTCACTTTAGCTGCGATTTGAACCGTACGCACAAGAATCGCTTCTGGCCACTCCCAGGTGAATGGCAGTCAAAAGTTTTCCACTTCTGCGCACGGAACCATCCTCCGGCTTGCGTAGAAGCACAATTTTAATTAATTAATTGTTTAGTTTTTTGCTGGTTTTCCGTTAAAGAAAATAACAGCTAATCATTCAGAACTCCTCAATTANCTTTCTGCTGGTTTTCCGTTAAAGAAAATAACAGCTAATCATTCAGAACTCCTCANGAAGTTTTCCACTTCTGCGCACGGAACCATCCTCCGGCTTGCGTAGAAGCACAATTTTAATTAATTAATTGTTTACTTTCTGCTGGTTTTCCGTTAAAGAAAATAACAGCTAATCATTCAGAACTCCTCAATTATATCCCAACCGAAGACTTGCTCGATTCGGACTTCCTTAAATTTGATTGCTCCAGTTCGACCAAAACACTCGGCATCCGTTGGAATGCATTAAATGATTCGTTCTCGTATTCCATCGAATCAATGAAACCACCTACAAGTGCTACAAAAGACAGATTTTATCCTCTGTGTCCAAACTTTTCGACCCCGCAGGGGGGCTTGCGCCCATAATCATACAAGCGAAAATGTTTTTGCAACAAATATGGCTTGATAGGTCGGAATGGGATGAATGCGTTAAACCTCTTGCACTCCAAAAGTGGGTCCAATGGTTGTCCGACTTACCCTATATCGAAACCATTCATATACCAAGATGGACTGAATTTTCTCCAAATCATAAAGTCCAGTTTCACGGTTTCTGTGCTTCTGAGAAGGCATATTGCGCAACAATATATCTCCGAAGCCATTCAAATAATGCAGTTTCGTCATGTCTTCTATTCTCCATAACCAAAGTCGCCCCTTTGCAAACAGTGAGCCTTCCCCGCTTAGAGCTGTGTGGTGCAGTCCTGCTCTCTACGTGTATCAAAAATTATCTCAATCAGCTTCCTCTTAGAGATACAGAGATCTGTCTATGGTCTGATTCATCAATCGTGCTGTGGTGGCTCGAGAAACCACCTTGTACGTGGAAAGTTTACGTTGCCAACCGCACATCGCAAACAATCCAAAATGTTGGAAATATTAAATGGCGTCACGTATCTAGCAACCACAATCCAGCAGATTTAGGCACCAGAGGCTGTAGGCCAAAAGATTTAATTCACCACTCACTATGGTGGCACGGACTAGACTGGCTCCTCAAATACCCTGATCAATGGCCAAGATCACTTCGACAAAATGTCTCTCCAGTCGACGAACGCAAAGTCGAGGCTCTTAACACAATGGAAAACGAACCCAATATTTTAGACCGGTTCTCATCATGGCCGAAAGCGTTGCGGGTGATCTCGTACATGTTTCGATTCATCCATCGAATCAGACCAATGCAATCTACTCAGACTATTACTTACGAGTCTGTGGTTCTCACTCAACAAGAAATTTATTGGGTCAAAACACGCTTAATTAAATTATCTCAAGAAAGGTACTACCCTACTGAGTACAAACTTTTAAGAAAGCAACCAATATCCAAAAAGAGCTCGCTTCTGACTTAAGATCCCTTTATCGATCACCATGGACTTCTCGAGTAAATGGTCGTTTAGCGAACTCCGGCCTCTCGTACAATGAGATGCACCNCATTGGGTCAAAACACGCTTAATTAAATTATCTCAAGAAAGGTACTACCCTACTGAGTACGAAAAACTTTTAAGAAAGCAACCAATATCCAAAAAGAGCTCGCTTCTGACTTAAGATCCCTTTATCGATCACCATGGACTTCTCGAGTAAATGGTCGTTTAGCGAACTCCGGCCTCTCGTACAATGAGATGCACCCTATTATTCTTCCCGAATCATCACGATTCCGTTATTTATATCTTACATTTTTGCATAAGATCTTTTTGCATGCTGATCATCAGCTCATGGTCAGAACTGCAAGACAAGAGTTCTTCATCCCCCGACTTAAATCTAAAGTCAAATTCTGCATACGAAACTGCAAAACCTTCATTCAGAACTGCTCAATTATATCCCAACCGAAGACTTGCTCGATTCGGACTTCCTTAAATTTGATTGCTCCAGTTCGACCAAAACACTCGGCATCCGTTGGAATGCATTAAATGATTCGTTCTCGTATCCCATCGAATCAATGAAACCACTTACAAGTGCTACAAACGACAGATTTTATCTTCTGTGTCCAAACTTTTCGACCCCGCAGGGTGGCTTGCGCCCATAATCATACAAGCGAAAATATTTTTGCAACAAATATGGCTTGATAGTTTGGAATGGGATGAATGCGTTAAACCTCTTGCAACTAAAAGTGGGTCCAATGGTTGTCCGACTTACCCTATATCGAAACCATTCATATACCAAGATGGACTGAACTCCGGCCTCTCGTACAATGAGAGGCACCCTATTATTCTTCCCGAGTCATCGATTCTGTTATTTATATCTTACATTTTTGCATAAGCTCTTTTTGCATGCTGATCATCAGCTCATGGTCAGAACTGCAAGACAAGAGTTCTTCATCCCCCGACTTAAATCTAAAGTCAAATTCTGCATACGAAACTGCAAAGCCTTCATTCAGAACTCCTCAATTATATCCCAACCGAAGACTTGCTCGATTCGGACTTCCTTAAATTTGATTGCTCCAGTTCGACCAAAACACTCGGCATCCGTTGGAATGCATTAAATGATTCGTTCTCGTATCCCATCGAATCAATGAAACCACTTACAAGTGCTACAAACGACAGATTTTATCTTCTGTGTCCAAACTTTTCGACCCCGCAGGGTGGCTTGCGCCCATAATCATACAAGCGAAAATATTTTTGCAACAAATATGGCTTGATAGTTTGGAATGGGATGAATGCGTTAAACCTCTTGCAACTAAAAGTGGGTCCAATGGTTGTCCGACTTACCCTATATCGAAACCATTCA
>NW_016158125.1:0-6370 GCF_001687245.7 Rhagoletis zephyria
GGATGTTGCTAGGGTGTTTTGTTGCATGTGCCACAGGCTGGGGTTACATATCCGCGAACAACCTCAAACCCACCATTAAGTCATTTTGCCCATCACCATTTCACTTGGTGCTGTGCTTCAAGTGCGGGATGCCAGTCGATTTCAACGCCAAAAACCTGATAGAAGCCCAGAAGGAAACTAGGTGCACGTCATCCTTCCACAACATGATATGCTTCTCATGTGGAGGTGACACTTCTTATTGCGTTTTCAAGCCTGAGAAGGGAAACGGGACACTGGCGGAGATCACCGGGGGCCCCAGCCAGGAAATGCAAAACCCGGAGAGCAAGCTATGGCAATCCTCAGAAGAGAAAAAGGCAATTAAGTAGTTAGTAAGATAGGGGTAGGACAGAAACATGAAGTAAAAAGTTTGCATGAGAGAAAGATTGAATATGAAGCCGCTAGGAGGAGAATATTTTGTGATAAGATTGCAAAGAAGAGGAATAACAGGATTTTTAGGAAAATAAAAAAACTGAGGGAATAAAAGGAAAATGTATAGAAGAATTTACAACAAAATAATTTCAACTATAGTAACGGTGGAAGGGGATAATAAGTTCTTTGCCCAAACCAAGATAGGGGGAAAAGATGCACTAGCTCTACTAGATTCTGCGGCAGGAACTAGCTGCCTAGGCAAAGACGCATACAGAATTTTGCAAGGCAGGGAAGACAGTATTTTAGCGATAGAAAATCAGAACATTAGAACAGCAAATGGAAACGATACTCCAGTGGCCGGAGTAATGACTCTTTCTGTATTATGGGATGGAATAAGCAGAGATCTCGAGTTTTTGGTAGTGCCAGGCTTACAACAGGAAGTGTATTTAGGGATAGATTTCTGGAAGTCTTTTAACTTCAATGTCGTTAGTTGGGGGCGACTGCGCATCCCGCACTTGCAACAGTGGCTGAGCTCACGCCCGCTGATGGTGACCTGACCTTTGACGCAGTCCAACACGAACATACGCCGGAACAGACCAATGCGTTGGAAAGCTCAGTTCCCATCCTTCGCGGTATTAGGGTTGGGTCGGATAGAATTAGAGAAACATGTAATAGAGCTAACTGATGAGAATCTGCCGGTAAATCAGCGACAATAAATGTAGAGAAAAGCAAGTTTTGCAACAAGGAGGTGCGGTATCTCGGCTATGTAGTCGGGGATGGATGCATTAGAACGGATGCCAACAAGGTGGCAGCTGTGAGGGATTTTCCAGAACCCAAAACCCCAAAAAACTAAGACGGTTCCTGGGCATGTCGGGATGGTACCGACGTTTCATCCAGGACTATGCGACCATTGCAGCTCCGCTGCACGACTGCCTCTCCAAAGACAATTTAAAAAAATTCGCCATGACTAACGAAGCTAGGAGATCCTTTGATCAACTGAAACAAAGTTTGATCTCAGCTGCCGTACTGATATATCCGGACTTTAATAGACGTTTTTATCCAATGCGACGCATCAATTGACGGAGTGGGTGGGGTACTGTTTCAACTGGACCAAGCTAAATAAAGCGCAGAAGAACTACAGCATAACCGAACTTGAATGCTACGCTGCAGTTTTGAGTGTTAAACGGTTCAGGCCATATGTGGAGGGGCTCCCATTTACGATAATAACTGGTCATGCCAGCCTAAAATGGCTCATGAATCTAAAAGATTTGGCTGGCAGATTAGCGAGATGGAGCCTGAAACTCCAAGGATATAATTTTGATATCCAACATAGGAAGGGAGCCCTAAACATCGTACCCGATACTTTATCTCGCATTAATATGGACGAATTGAATGTAAAAAAAAAGTAAATGATGTTTGCTTTGAGTCTCCATATTTCAAATCTGAGGAATACACTGAACTGAAAAAGACTGTGACAGAGAACCAGGACAGACTTCCAGACCTTTGCATTTCAGACGGCTACGTTTACCGACGAACACAGTTCAACAGGAGGACGGGCTTCAAGCGGACCAAGCCTGGAAGCTCTTGGTTCCGTCGGCGTTAATACCGGGGCTGGTGGAGTCTTCTCACAGCTCACCTTCCGCAGGTCATGGTGGCATCCATAAAACTCTGGCCCGACTACGAGAGAAATATTACTGGCCGGGGATGGTAGCTGATGTAAGTACGCACGTAAAAGCATATGAAGTCTGCAAATCAAATAAAACGCAAAATGTTTTTAAGAAACCGCTGATGGGGAAACAGCATATCACTGAGGGACCTTTTCAGCGATTGTTCATAGATTTCATGGATCCGTATCCTCGTACTAGTGATGGTAATATGTATGTCTTTGTCTGTCTCGATCACTTTTCTGAGTTCGTGTTTTTAAAACCTATGCGTAAAGCAACCTCAGCGGAAGTGATCCAGTTTTTAGAAAAAGATATTTTCCATATATTCGGAGTCCCTGAATATGTCCATTCGGACAATGGAAAACAATTCACTTCTGACATGTTTACCAGTTTCTTAGATAAATACGGCAGGAAGCATGTGAAAAACGCTTTCTATTCACCACAAGGAAATGTGGCAGAACGAGTCAACCGATCGGTGTTACAGATCATTAGGTCATTCATAAAAGAGAACCAGCGTAACTGGGATAAGCATGTCAGTGATGCTGCCTTCGCGCTTCGCACTGTTGCACACTCGGCAATAAACACATCGCCGTACCACACCGCTTTCGGTATGCCTATGATACAGCATGCTGCATCATATGAGCTATACCGAAAGTTGGGCGCCTTAAGGGATAATGATTGCAAAGTTGAAGCGGCAAACGACAGGTTGCAACTATTGAGGAATAAAGTTATGAAAGAGCTAAAGTTAGCACACGAAAGGAGCAAAAAGGTTTAAAACACTAGAAGTAGGGACGTCAAGTTTCAAATTGGACAAGTGGTATATCGCCGAAACTTTAAACAAAGCTTGCAACTGGAAAATTATAATGCCAAATTAGCTCCAAGGCAAATTAAATGTGTAGTTTTGAAGGTTATAGGTAGTGCTATGTAAGAGCTTGGAAACAGTAGCGGGAAAAGGATCGGCATATACCACGCTAAGGACATTTTTTCAAGGTAGATTCTAGTTTTATGTAGTCTTGTTCTAATTGTTGCATGTTTGCTCTTCGTGCCAGATGTTTTCTGTTGTATGTTTCCTTTTTACCTAATTGACTTTTAGTTATATCTGACTTTCTATTTATACTTGACTAATTTACTCATTTATTTATTTTTCGTAATTATTTATTTATTTATTTCCATACTCGACTAATTTACTTATTTATTTAATTTTGCAATTATTTATCTACTTATTTTTTTATACTTGACTATATTTGGTGTGATTATGTATTTATTAATTTATTTATTTATTAACTTATTTATTTCATTATTTCTGTGATATTTTACATAATTAGGTTATTTCTCCCGTGATATAGTGTAAAATAAGAAGGTAGTAAAGTATGTAGAAATAGAACTTGTCCTGTGATTTAGTCTCAAGATATGAACAATTACGCCCAAGGAAAAACAACTGACATATAAACGCCCGGCTAGGAGTCATGGGTCGAGGCCACACGTTGGACGCAACAAATACAAGCAACAGGCTGCCTTATTCTATTTCTTTACGCACACGCTCCATGTTGCAGGCACCATCGGCGGGTCCGAGCCTGTAGCGGCAGCGGTTGCCTAAGCGGAAGTGTGTCAGATACATGCATTCATGTACACACGGCGGCCATGATGTTGCTGAGGCATTGGCTNTCGAGGCCACACGTTGGACGCAACAAATACAAGCAACAGGCTGCCTTATTCTATTTCTTTACGCACACGCTCCATGTTGCAGGCACCATCGGCGGGTCCGAGCCTGTAGCGGCAGCGGTTGCCTAAGCGGAAGTGTGTCAGATACATGCATTCATGTACACACGGCGGCCATGATGTTGCTGAGGCATTGGCTACATTGTAGCGGAAGCAGTGGAATTCAGGTAGTGGACTTTGTGGTGGGCTATGATATCATGTAGTGCAGTGTGAGGGTGTGCGTGTGTGAATATGTGTCCTCACGAAGTGGGCCCCGTTGAGCTAGTATGAGTGGCATGAAGGCCTTATTCGGTTTGATTGCCGTAACCAACGGGCCATTAAAGTGGTTTCGTTAAAAGTTTCTAGATACATGATGGTAAATAAATAAATAAATAAACATTAAATAAACCCGCTAATGGTGTTAATTTTTTTATTGATGCCCGTCTTGAAGTGCTACACAGGAATAGCAGGTAAGTTAAGTGGTCTTTAAGAAGCATGCATCTAAATGTGTGTACATATGTATATATATGCCCCGGCAGGCCTGGAGGCCTGTTGGGATAAACGTTCGTATCCCAATCGGTTTAAGCTATTTGAGCTCACTTAAGAGCGATTGTCTTTGACCGCCTTGGTTGCGAAACTGCAACTATGAGATATGCGAGTATGCGTATATGCATATGTTTTTAAACATCGCCTAAACTCTGTGTTTGTCTTTTATAGGTCGCCAGAGGAAACAGGGAAAAAGGACCTTCATCCAGTTGGGACCTGAGAAAGATCACATCCAAACGGAGAAGCTACCTACATCACGATCCCGTCCGTCCGACAGTAGCGACCAACATCACAGCACCACTAACACGAAACGCACCGGCACACGTAAAAACAAAAGAAAATTGAAGGCACTGAGTTTTTTTTTAATATACAATTGTATACGTATGTCGGGCTGTGACGTGAAGCAGCGGACGACAACATTCTAATCGTCGGACAGCTGATCCATTATACGTCCCCAAATAGTAGGTTGATGACCACCTAACCACGCTGGAAAGTATAGCTGAATATACCCGCGAGTACCGCAAATCTACTATATATTTGTGGAAGAATGTATGTACGTATGTGTCAGGTTGCAGCCTAAACGGATGGACAGAATTGAATAAAATTTTGCCAAAGTATTGCCATGACTCCTGGACCTATAATAGGGTAAAAAAAATTGGAACTCGCCAAGGGGGGAGAGGGATGGGGGATACCTCCCATAGTTAAAATTTTTAATCAACTCTAACTTCGGAATTATAGTCACATGAACTCGAAATTTGAAATGCACAGATACCTATGGTAGGTGCTTATGGAAAAATATATGTATATAAATGAGTTTGTAAAAAGGGGCGTGGCCAATCTCATAGGTGTGGAATCTTTTATCAGCTATAACAGCAGGCAGTATTAGTGATCTCAATGTATTGCATTTTGAAGATTTGTTATAATTGATCAAAGTGAAATTCAGATAAATTATAGATGATATGAAGTTCACCGGGTCATCTTTTAGTCTTTAATATATACTAAGTTAATATATGGATTAATATTTACTAAAGTGTTACGAACGTTATTTTATTAATACAGTAGGAAAAAATAACTATAATTTAAAGGGGTGACACACAATGGCTAGAGACGACGCATGTGTGTATTCTTCCATATACATATATATGGGCCGTTCTTACCGTTATATATTTTTCATCCACTCGCTTATTCCTTACCGAAAATTTTAAATAAAAATTTAACAAGTTATAACTGCTGATACAGTACAGGCAGCTTAAGAAAGAAATCATATTCCCTGGTTAAATTAATAAGCCTGCCCGGATAACACCAAATCCTAAGCTTGATAAACATTTGGTGGTATACAAGTTTTATAAAGCTCTACTTGTATTTAGGAAAAATGCCGAAAAAAATTATAAAATTTATTGATTGATTGATAAAAATAGAGAGGGAGTTATGGCTATGACAATAGAATGAAGAAAAAAGATACCTCGTGTTGAAAGCGAAAACGATCTAAAACCAAAAAAAAATATAAATACATTGTTAATCATAACAAAAATAATGATTCGAAAAATAATTTTGAAATATTGTAAAATTTTTTTTTTGGGTTTTTTAAAGTTAAAGTTTCATTTACTTACAGTAACGAACAAAAGTATTGGCACAGTGAATTTTACGCAATATAGGCAAAGTATTTTTTAGAAGAATTCCAAGTATGCAGTTTAGTAATCCATTCAGTTTTAGTTTATCAAAGTGCAAGTTTGAAGTTGCTTGAAAATCTGAATATAAACTTGCAACTTAGTATGCAGATTTATTGGATTTTCCTGAGTTTTGCACAAAGTTTACACATTTCATTTTTATGTGTTTTGGTATAGTATGAACTACGTTTTTATAAAAAATTATAAAAAANTTGAAATGCACAGATACCTATGGTAGGTGCTTATGGAAAAATATATGTATATAAATGAGTTTGTAAAAAGGGGCGTGGCCAATCTCATAGGTGTGGAATCTTTTATCAGCTATAACAGCAGGCAGTATTAGTGATCTCAATGTATTGCATTTTGAAGATTTGTTATAATTGATCA
>NW_016158125.1:6496-22856 GCF_001687245.7 Rhagoletis zephyria
CATATACATATATATGGGCCGTTCTTACCGTTATATATTTTTCATCCACTCGCTTATTCCTTACCGAAAATTTTAAATAAAAATTTAACAAGTTATAACTGCTGATACAGTACAGGCAGCTTAAGAAAGAAAACATATTCCCTGGTTAAATTAATAAGCCTGCCCGGATAACACCAAATCCTAAGCTTGATAAACATTTGGTGGTATACAAGTTTTATAAAGCTCTACTTGTATTTAGGAAAAATGCCGAAAAAAATTATAAAATTTATTGATTGATTGATAAAAATAGAGAGGGAGTTATGGCTATGACAATAGAATGAAGAAAAAAGATACCTCGTGTTGAAAGCGAAAACGATCTAAAACCAAAAAAAAATATAAATACATTGTTAATCATAACAAAAATAATGATTCGAAAAATAATTTTGAAATATTGTAAAATTTTTTTTTTGGGTTTTTTAAAGTTAAAGTTTCATTTACTTACAGTAACGAACAAAAGTATTGGCACAGTGAATTTTACGCAATATAGGCAAAGTATTTTTTAGAAGAATTCCAAGTATGCAGTTTAGTAATCCATTCAGTTTTAGTTTATCAAAGTGCAAGTTTGAAGTTGCTTGAAAATCTGAATATAAACTTGCAACTTAGTATGCAGATTTATTGGATTTTCCTGAGTTTTGCACAAAGTTTACACATTTCATTTTTATGTGTTTTGGTATAGTATGAACTACGTTTTTATAAAAAATTATAAAAAAAAATAAATTAAAAACTTTGCATATATGTAATGCGAAAATTTACTGTGCCAAAACTTTTGTTCGACACTGTACATATAAAAAAATACATACAGTAACTTCTCCCGTTACAATAGTAAAAAATCATGTAATTTGCTTTGTTGTGCAATCTTACGATTCGGTAAATAAAAAATAGATATCAGAAATTAATTTTTCGTATCAATAAACTCCCAAGCAAAGGTTTGTATTAAAAAAAGTATAGCCGTAACACTTAATTAAATATTAATCTGCAAATTTTATTAATTCGTCGGAATATTTTTTTTATGTATGTTACTGAATAACTTTGGACTACGTTATCCATTTTCTACAATTCTTTTTTAAAGGAAAGATGGTTCCTCAGAGGTAGTCTCCTGCTAACTGAATATAGATCCGATAATTGGGCCATAAAGAAAATAACGGTACTCTTAAATTTGTATATGAGAATTGAAGTAGGTTTTGTTGTTCCAAGGAGGAGGTTATCAGTTCGTCGGAATATTTTTTTTTATTTTATTTTATGTATGTTACCGCATAACTACGGTGACCATATTTATGGGAGCCGAATACGGGACAAAGTTAATTTTGCTAATTTTTTCCACAAAGACTACTAAACCTTCTTAAATGATCCTAGATGTTTTAACCTTGAAACAGTATCCTTGTAGTAACATCACACATTTGTAGGATACTTTTCTCGAGATTTCTAACGCACAAAATTCGTTACATTTTCGTATAATAAAGTACAAGTTTGAAGTAAGTAGGACTTACCGTTAATTTTTGGCAAATTTTTTTTTTTTTTTTTGTTGACAGGACTACGCATTTTTTCATACAAAGTAAGTATACGCGACAATTTTTTGATACGGAAGCAAATGAGCAGCACATTGCCCGCTCACCTTACTATAACCAATTTTAATGAGCTACGAAGCTTCGACCAAATTTTCTTCTAAAGATTCTGATTAAAAAGTTTGAAATTTTGGTGAAACTTTACATAATTAATTTGCATAGTTTTTCCACAAAGTCGGAAATTTGCACTATTTGGTTTTTGTTAGGAAAGGAGCTCTACTTTTATAAAAAAATAAAAAACGTTTAATAAACAAAAGAAAAATAGACAAACCTTGCTAAAATGTAGAGTCTTAATTTTTATTTTGGTCACTGCACTATGGGAAATTTGAGCCTATTTTGTGGTCAAAAGTCAATTCCTTGACTTGCTTGAAATTCGGTTTTTTGTCTTATCTTACAGATAATACTTGAGAGTAAAGAACTATATACTCTGTTTTTCGATAAATTGATTTACCGTTGATTTGGTAACCCTCAAACAGATAGTTTCGAAATTTTCTGTAAACGAAAAATGTGTAGCTTGATTTTGTTCCACTTTCAAATGCGTGTATCTCTTAATCAATTTGCTGCTTTTCAAAAGTGAAAAGTGGAAAGAAAGAATGATGGTTAGCAGCATATTTATCAATTAAAACTTGTATTATAGTTTAAAGGTTGTGCCAAAGAAACGTCCGCATTTAAGTGACTTTAAAGTGAAATTGTACAATTAAAACAAAAGTTTATTTAGTGTTTCAAAAAAATGTTTAAAAACATTTAAAAAAAACTCATCATAAATCGGTAGAACAGTCCCTGATCTCTTATTTCCCCCATAATCTTATACTGCGATTTTGTGCGATATTAAAGAAATTATAATTTTTCTACTACTTGGTACAAAATCATGAGTTTTATAAAATATTTCACGGTGTTATAATTTAAAAGTTGGAAAAAAACCTGTCAGATAACAAAGAGAAAGTTTTAAACTTAAGGTCAGTGGAGGATTCGAGTCGATATTTAAAATAGAACGTACGAGGCATCTGTTTATTGGGTTGGGATCCACTGGACCCCGTGTGACCATTACGCTATTTTTTGGAGGTTTGACCATTACGGGTTAACTTTTGCCCGCCCAGGCCACTACCTCTAGTCCTACTACTGGGCCAAGTGTTAAATCGATATCTCAACTTTTAGAATTTTGGCCACAAAATAGGGTCAAATTTCCCATAGTGCACTGTATGTGTTCATCAATTCGAATCACAGGCATTCAGATAAAAAATGTTTATAGAGAAAATTACGATCACATCCATAGAAACATCATTTAAAACCGGTTCATAGGCATGCCATTTTAATGAGCCGTTAAGGCGTCGAAATAACGAAAACAGAATACGGGACAAATATAGGACAGTAAAAGAAATACAGAACATTTGGCGTCCCGTATAAAATAAATTAATTACCAGGACAATTGGTCAAAATAGAGGACTGTCCCGTATAATACAGGACGGATGGTCACCGTACGCATAACCGATTTCGATAATTCTTTTTGCATCGGAAAGGTAGTGTCTCAGAGGTGGTCCCATACTAATCTGGTTAAGATCCGATCAGTGGA
This sequence comes from Rhagoletis zephyria, assembly GCF_001687245.7. Classification (NCBI taxonomy): domain Eukaryota; kingdom Metazoa; phylum Arthropoda; class Insecta; order Diptera; family Tephritidae; genus Rhagoletis; species Rhagoletis zephyria. The sequence continues at coordinate 9,668 of NW_016158125.1, forward strand.
TCATGAGATATACATATATTTTTTATATGAGAGTTGAAGTCGTTTTTTTTTTGCTAATATTTACTTGTTTGTTTAAAATTTACTCCAGTGTCCACAGCTTCTATAAAAGAGTCGTAGGCCATATTTTTTTGTTAGTTCAATTGTGGAACATGTCAATGAACTGCTTCGGCTAAACTTCGGCTTTTGTTCTCTTTTTATATCGAGGCTAAGTGCATTGTTCGATGGGGTGATATCATTGCCAAACATGATAGTACTTTGTTTGCCATCAATTAACACTAACTTGACGGAGTTCTACATTCTACATTGATGCGAGCCTCAAAAGCTTTGAATAATAATTGCGAGATTGGCTTTTAGTTTTTACCGCTCAGGTAGGTGACAGGCCTATAGAAAATATTTCTTAATCAATAATTTTTCAAATACTTTTCGTTTGACACCTATATTATTATACATACTTTATCTTATTAACTTTATTGAATTAAATTTTCGAAATTGGTGGCAACTCGACTCAAAAATATTTTCAGTAGTAAGCCTTCTTAAATCTTTTTAATTTGATACCCATGTTGCAATATTTAATTTATCTTACAAATTTAATTTAATTAAATTTTGAAACAGGTGGCAACCCCCCTCAAAAATATTTTCGGCTGTAAGCCTTCATCTCTTTCGTTTGACACCCATATTGCAATATCTAATTTATGTCATTAATTATCTTGATTACTCGAGTAACTGAACTGTTGAGTAACCATAATTTCCAATTAATCGAATAATTGAGTTATTTACTTTATGATTAATTAAAATTTAGAGTAATCAATTAATCGCACAGCCCTAATCTACATGCATACGATCGTACATATAAATATTTATACATACATATGTTCACATAAGTACGTACATAGGTCAGGCCTCGCAGTGAATGAGAATGATGAGCAACAGCTGAAATCAAGTGTTGAAAACCGGTTTGGTTCATTTTTTTTTTTGATTTGAGAGGATTCATTCAAGACTTCAGCAGCATTAAATTAATGTTTGTTTTGCCATGGAACTATTTATGCAGGCTTGCATGTACGAGTTAGTGAACATTAGGGTGAGCATCTTAGCATTTTGTTGAAATCCAAATATATTGAATTCAACCCCTTTTATTTGGAATTAGAAACCTTATTAAGTTTTTGCATATACATGTAGTATAAATACTTATTTCGTTTTTATTTTATTTTTTTTTATTAAAAATTTCTGCTGATAAATTGAAGTTTGGTTGGCGGTATAGAAATTTAGTTTTTTTATGATTAATTCTTTTGCTGAGTTTTTATTAAGTATAGGTTTTTTTATATAACTTAAGATAGGGTATTTACTCAAGAGAGGTGTTAAAGATAAGGCAAGAATTGTCAAATAAAATTTATAAGGCGAATTGTTAAAAGAAAACATGATTTGTTGATAGCAATTTTTGGAGTGGGTGTTGCACTTGTGCGCAAGAGGGGACGTGGGAGTAAGGACAGGCCGTCATGTCCGTTTGACTTGACGTGACGGAATGACAAGGAGACGGATGTTCCTCAGTTTTGGGGACGCTGTAAGAATTGGGGAGTGAACACAGCGTCCATGGCTTCCGTACAACGTACGTAGAAGAGGGTGGGTAGACTCCATTGACAGGACAGGCTTTTTCCTCTTGTCTGTAATTTCCGACTTCAGGTCTATGTTTTTATTTTTGTGAATCGGCACGAATTCTTTGTTAGTGTGGATTAGTGGAACGGATGCGAGGAGACCTACCGCAGCCGATGAGCGAAGCCAGGAACCACAAGCATGCCGGATTACCACTCCGCTCCGCTACCAACATACTGCTTCACAACAAATACCAAAACCCAGTGCGCCTCTTGTTTTCACTGGCGGTGAGGTAAGGGTAGCCATCGGGAAGGCGAAAGCCTCCAAAGCCATTGGACCCAACGGAATATGTATGTTGATGCTGACGTCCTCAATTTGTCTGTGGCCACTCTCGTCATTCCAGACATCTGGAAGATGAGAGTGGTCCCACTGGTCAAAGCGGGGAAATCCGCCAATAAAGGAGAGTCTTATCGCCCGATATCCCTCCTTTCCCGCGAAGACACTAGAGGCCTTGGTACTCCTGTATTTCACGAACCACATGACCCCAGCGAAGCATCATCATGGGTTCCGTAAAGTACATAGCACAGCAACAGCACTTAACGCCATAAACACTCAGATAACTCGTGGCCTTAACCGAAACCGCGCCTGTGAGAGAACAATTCTAGTAGCGTTGGACCTGTGCAAGTCATTCGACACTGTCAGTCATTCAACGCTGCTTGAAGACATAGAGGCCTCCTCACTCCCACAGGGACTGAAACGGCGGTCGGAGAATTACCCGAGTGGTCGACACTCGTAAGTAATTTTCACCAGCAAGCTACGTAAAATTAAACAGGGGGTACTACAGGGTGGTGTCCTGTCCCCACTACTGTTTAATTATTACAACTCAAAGCTTCCACAACCACCACAGGGTGTCAGTATTGTCTCTTATGCTGACGATTGTTCGATCAATGCGTCTGGGAATGGAATTGATTACTTGTGCTCGAAAGTAAACGGTTACTCGCCGAACTTTCCCGCTTCTTCACTGCAAGTAGCCTTGCCCTATCTCCTGCGAAATCCTCAGCAACCCTATTCACCACCTGGATGAAGGAGGTCAGACTGTGACTATAACGTTGATGGCGTAACAATACCGACGGTGAATAACCCGAAAATCCTTGGACCGGATGCCTCCTGATGACGTCTAGCACCACCTATACGACGAGGCCCAGATGCTTCCAGCCAAGGAGCATAACACAATGTTCTACAAGCAGTTTTTTGAGGGGAGCCACAGACGTGGTCATCCTAGCAAACAGCTGCTTGTAGAAGAGCCCTCGCCAAGGCACGTCAGGAGGCATCTCTACGAACTGACGGACGAAGTCCAGAGGTTCATTAAACAATCTCTGGACCCGTCAGCCTACCGACAGGCCCTGAACGGCATTCACAGGGAATCAGTCTCGAGTTATGTAGACTTCCGTTACACAACGACCGGACGTGGACGGGACAGAACTTTATGTGCCGCTCTGGATATTGCAGCAGGCTAAACTCATACCTGAGCAGAATTAATGAGGATGTGCCCAAACAATGCCCGGCATATGGAGAGTCGCCACATGACTCTCGGCACCTCTTCACATCCCCTGAGAACCCCACCCAGCAGACGCCCCTGTCCCTTTGGACAGACCCTTTTAAAGTCGAACACTTCCTGGGCCTCCCTTTAGCTGAAACGGACGACAACGTTGACGGATGAACCGAGTCGAGCGGGGCCTTGTAGCCGCTACAACAACAATAACATAAAAATAAGAGAAGACAATGATTTGTTCTTGATCCGCATGGTGATTGGATCTGAACCATCTACGAATGAAGTGATTCGCTCTCAAAATTTTGTAAGGCGAATAACGTGATTCGGTTAGTAATTGGGGCCCCAATCACGAATGAGAGAGCGAATCACTTGGCGTGTGAAACATCTGGCGTGTTCACAGTTCGTTGCAAATAGTGTCTCAAAATGTAGACGTCTACATTTTAAGACGTTTTCTAACCGTAAAATCTGTGGTGTTTTTGTTTCCCATACAAAATTGGAAAACGACGACGTCTCCATTTTGTCACACTCAAAGGTGTGTTTTTTACGCGTCTTGATTTTGCAACCTCTCAGCAATGTTGCATTGTGGCAATACTAATCACTTTTTTTTTATTTATTGGGCACGTTTTCTGTATTTCCCTTTAATTTGAGCTCAATTTCTGATGAAAAGAAACAAATCAAGGAAAAGAAATAACAAATATTAGGAATTGGTAATTAAGTTAAACAATTACAATTTTTCAAAACCAAAACCGAAAGGCGACATATAAAAAATGCACGCAAAGAAGAAATGTCCGGCAACATTAGTAAAGTTTTGAGACGATTTTGCGACGACTGCTAGAAACGGGTGCTCACAGTTTGATGCTAAAGATGTTTCAAAATGTAGACGTTCACATTTTGAGACACAATTTGGAAGGANGACGGACGAAGTCCAGAGGTTCATTAAACAATCTCTGGACCCGTCAGCCTACCGACAGGCCCTGAACGGCATTCACAGGGAATCAGTCTCGAGTTATGTAGACTTCCGTTACACAACGACCGGACGTGGACGGGACAGAACTTTATGTGCCGCTCTGGATATTGCAGCAGGCTAAACTCATACCTGAGCAGAATTAATGAGGATGTGCCCAAACAATGCCCGGCATATGGAGAGTCGCCACATGACTCTCGGCACCTCTTCACATCCCCTGAGAACCCCACCCAGCAGACGCCCCTGTCCCTTTGGACAGACCCTTTTAAAGTCGAACACTTCCTGGGCCTCCCTTTAGCTGAAACGGACGACAACGTTGACGGATGAACCGAGTCGAGCGGGGCCTTGTAGCCGCTACAACAACAATAACATAAAAATAAGAGAAGACAATGATTTGTTCTTGATCCGCATGGTGATTGGATCTGAACCATCTACGAATGAAGTGATTCGCTCTCAAAATTTTGTAAGGCGAATAACGTGATTCGGTTAGTAATTGGGGCCCCAATCACGAATGAGAGAGCGAATCACTTGGCGTGTGAAACATCTGGCGTGTTCACAGTTCGTTGCAAATAGTGTCGCAAAATGTAGACGTCTACATTTTAAGACGTTTTCTAACCGTAAAATCTGTGGTGTTTTTGTTTCCCATACAAAATTGGAAAACGACGACGTCTCCATTTTGTCACACTCAAAGGTGTGTTTTTTACGCGTCTTGATTTTGCAACCTCTCAGCAATGTTGCATTGTGGCAATACTAATCACTTTTTTTTTATTTATTGGGCACGTTTTCTGTATTTCCCTTTAATTTGAGCTCAATTTCTGATGAAAAGAAACAAATCAAGGAAAAGAAATAACAAATATTAGGAATTGGTAATTAAGTTAAACAATTACAATTTTTCAAAACCAAAACCGAAAGGCGACATATAAAAAATGCACGCAAAGAAGAAATGTCCGGCAACATTAGTAAAGTTTTGAGACGATTTTGCGACGACTGCTAGAAACGGGTGCTCACAGTTTGATGCTAAAGATGTTTCAAAATGTAGACGTTCACATTTTGAGACACAATTTGGAAGGAACTGTGAACACCCCAATCGTTTTATTAGAAGTTATGCGCTCTATACGGAGTATAATTACACCCCTGCTTAACATGCGTTGCTTGTCTATGCCCTACACTTGCAATGCAAGTATAACCAGCGCTTTAGGCACAGTGATGAAATCATTTAACATCTTTTGGTTGTATGAATTATATACATACATTTTATGTTTTTAAAAGTAAATTTAAATCAATTATTTACACATGCAAATTTTTAGCAGCTGACCGCACTTAGTGCGGGTAATTTTTGTTTACAAGTTCCTGGCCTGACATTATGCTATTGATACTGTCAATGATTAGTTTATTTCTTAGTTTAATTTTTATCAAAGAAAGCGTTAAGAATTTGGGTTCTGCAGCCGCAGAGCTATGTGGTAATCCATATCTATACATAGTATAAAGGAAAGTCGAGATCCTTTGTACGCGGTAATCTCGAAAACTACCGAACGGATTTTGACGAGATTTTCTCTAGTATACTCTATATCGACAGGTAATTTTACTTAGAATTTTAATAGGGTTGCCACCTGTCTAAAAACTATAAGATCCACATCGTTGGATTACAAAAGATGAGATGTCAGATGAAAGGGTTTGGTCTCTAGAAAAGCACCAATGTTTTTTTAAGAGGGTTTCCACCTGTTAATTAAATTACTATATTCAATCATAATAAGGGTAGGCATCAGTTCTGCACCATCACTGTCAAAAGAAAAGACTTAGCCTCTACATGTGCAATAATGTATTATTTTTCTGACTAGGGTTGCCACCTTTTAAAAAGTTAGGAGATTTTCGCCGTTCGTTGGATTACAAAATGAGATACCAAATAAAAGGTCCTGGCCTTCGCATGTGCAAAAGATTTCATTTTTTGAATAGGGTTGCCACCTATTTAAGAATAACTATCTTCTATACATAGTATAAAGGAAAGTCGAGATATTTTGACCACGCTATTCTCAAAAACTACTGAATGGATTTATACGAGATTCTTAAGTATAATCTGTATCGATAGGAATAATATCTTCAGTACTTTAAATTCCTATAGGTTTATTAGATCCAAACTGTTCGTTGGATTACAAGATATAGATGTTCTATAATGTATTACTTTTTGTGTAATAAGTTTTTATTTTTTGTTTAAGTGGGGTTGCGACCTACTTAAAAATTATGTATGTATAATATGCGAGGAAATTTTTTGTTAATGACATTAGATTTGCACAGTTCATTGAATTTAAAAAAATTTCGTGTCGAAAGGAAAAAGCTTGACCTTCCGATTATCAGTGAGGTTTTATTTTTCGAAAGGGGTGCAACCTGTGCGAAAAATTAAAAAGTGTGGACTGTTCGTTAAACTACAAGAATTGAGGTATCAGAAGAAAGGGCTTGGCCTCCAGATTCGCAATTATATATTACTTTTTAGTAGGGTTGCAACCTGTTTAGTTGTCAATCGCATCTTATTTAATATTTAGACATTCAGAGGTAAAATTGGTAAATCTTCTTTAGAAACTGCCTTGGCTGGTATTATTAACCATTTGTAAAAGTATTCAACAATTTTTATTGAGCTTGAGGCCGTTTTTAATGAAAAACTATTGTTGAATATAATTGTTATAAGGCCATAAATAACAAAAACAAATAACTTAAGGACGAGCACACCTAAAAGTTAAACATTCTAAAAATAGAATTATTAACACAAACCAACAAAACCAACAACCACATGATCAAGTTTAAATAGCACTGGAATAGCTGCGCTTGGTTGTAGTTGGCACACATGAAAAAAGTGGAAAAAGCAACAACTGTTTATAAGTCCAACTTAGCACAGTGCGTAGGCAACCGGTTGAGTCAGCTGGGGTCGTCGGTTCGAATCCCGCTGAAGAAGTCTGATGAAGAAATATGCTGATTTCCGATATAGTTATCACTTCTACCTTTTTTCATATTGTTGTTGCTTTTCCACAATAGTTTTTCATTAAAAACGGCCTCAAGCTCAATAAAAATTGTTGAATATAGTTGTTATAAGGCCATAAATAACAAAAACAAATATTTGTAAAAGTTTTATATCTTCCCACTTGAAATCAAATCTTAAATTTATTTGGTCCAAAAGCTCTGTGTAAAACTTTAATATAAATATTCGTTTTAACTTCAAGAAGTTCAGAACAATTGACATTACTTTTCATAAACATCTCAGCTTTCGTTCCAACAAGATCTTTTAGTATGATTATTTTCATTTTTAAAACCAATATTAATATTGTTACTGATCGCATCGTTTTAAATAAATTCCTCAAAACTAATAGATAATGTGCTTTGATAATTGCATATAAGAATGGCAAACGAGAGCTTTCAGCTTGGAACTATTTTTTAAGATTGTTAATTATGGGCAAAATATACGATATAAATAAAAAATAGCATTTGGTTTTGCAACACATTCCTTCTGCCAGGTCTGCAGATCACATACCGTTTACTTCATAAAAGCAGGAAATAAATTAAAGTTTCAAACGATCCCATTGCTCAACTATTCTTAACACAAAGCTTTCTAGTGAAAGCCATCGTTGTTTGAGATATGCCCAAGATTTTGTGGAGTTTTACCGACCGGTAGTCCTGAAATTCTTTCAGCTCATGTATCCTCTTTGAGCTGTGGGAAAAGAAACACATATCGTCATCTCAGAAAACGGATGTCGAATGTTACAAAACACGGTTTTGAGAAAATTGACTTTGAAGTTTAAGGTCGAATTAATCCGAAACTGTAAGGTAGATTTTTGTAACTTTTGAAGGAAACGTAGTTGGTGTTATTAGTTTTGATTTCCCATATTTTTACATTTAATATCTCTTAACGTTAATGAGAAAATTTACTTTTCATTCCGTATACATTTGTCGTAAGTAGCGTTTACTCACCACTTTGTTTTGTCCACAGAACATACGACAATAGTAAAGTATCTATTTCAACGACGATGGTATAATTTGATGAAAAAAACAGACATATTTATTAAATAATGATTACTTATTAGAAAAAACATAACAAAAACATAATCATGTATTTAATAAAAAAAATCTGTACATCTCTTATGCTGTAAATATGTTACGAACATACGTTTTCTTTATATAAAAACAAAAAACAATACTTAAATTCAGTCTTTTGTACATTTTTATCTCTTTCATTTCATTGGAGACTCAGTGCAAGCTAAAATTTAAAAATTTAAAATTTTAAAATTAGTTACTTAGTTAAATTTTCAATTTTAATTGTATCGTTATAGTAGAGGACCATCCAATTGTCGTAAGTTCAAAGTTTTGCGATACATACGACAAATGTTTTATGATTAAAAAAAGATTACATTTGTATGGGAATTTGTCGTATGTGCCACATACGACAAACGTTTTATGATTAAAAAAAAGGTACGTTTGTATGGGAATTTGTCGTATGTGACGCATTTTCAGCACATACAACAAAAGGCATACCCAATCATTAATATTATGTAACATACGACAAAATGCGCACGAAATATCTCAAAAACTAATGGAGATATAAAAAAATGGATTGCAGAAATCGAAAGAGCATGTCCAACTTAGTAAATCTGCATCAAAATCCCAAAATCGTGATTTTGCACATTCGTCATCCGTTTTCTGAGACGACGATATGTTGCGGCACAGTGTCCCAATGCTTTCGGCAATTTTTTAAAACTGTAGCTGGAGCAAAGGTGAAGTGAGTGGTATGTGCACTAGGGTGGCCATCGAAAATGCTTTTTTTTTTTGGAAATTTCAAGGCCATACCCCCTAATTTTATTGCCTATTGTTATAAGGGTCATTTAAAGGTCGCGGGCTGTCGATTTAGGTCAGAAAATACGATTTTGACCATTTTTGATTCGATTTCAAAGATCGACTATAATCTGAGAAGAGGATATATAGGTGTTTAAAATGGTATATAATGGTCTATTTTCGGACTAGGCTTGTTGGATTTTTTTATCGGGTAAATTAAAAAATACCCATATGTCTCTTAATTTTTTAAATTTTGACCATCGACAATTTCTACAATTTCAAAATATGGAGTACTATCTAAAACTAAATCTATTTTCAAATAAACTGATAGCTCATTTATTTCAATCGTATAAAATTGGTCGAATTTAGGCGACTTTTCTTAAAAACGGCCTTGAATTTATATGTGTGTATGTACCGGAATTTCAGATTTTTTGAGCAATGTGGCTAAGGAGTTCGTCAATATTTATTTAAAATTGATATATACAATCGCTCTTTAGCAAAAAAGTGGGTTTTCAAGAAATTTTAGGAAAATAGGGGTAGAACCCAATAATCGGACTTTGAAAAAATTCTGTGTGGTAGAATCTGGGAAAAAATGTGGTAGATTTCAAGAAAATGTGGTAGATCTTTGGGTTCGGATCAAACTTTGTACAAAAATTAAAAAATCCTGCAAGGTTTCACCAAATGGCAAACTTTTTAATTAGACGCTAAAAAAATTTAATTTTAGTATAATAAAGTGCAAGATTGAAGTTGCTAAAAATTGCGTTGAGTTTTGACAATTTTTTTCCTTGATAGTGTAAAGCAGTTCTTTCCATATTAAGATATTTTTCTAACATATTTTAAGGGGTTTCTACCACCTTGCGTTTTTTAAAAATTCGCTATTAATTCTTTTTATAAATCATATAACTTGCAATTTAACACAATAAAACCGCATTTGCTGTCGAAAAATTGAGAACATTTACTATTTTACAGTTTATTTTATCCTCCCATTCGGCTTTGTTTACTTTTACTTGAGAAATTGCATCGTCGCCAGGAATGTGGAATCTTGTATTATGTCATTCTTGTTACAATTCGTATTTAGTGTTGGACAATTTTTGCTCGTAAAATTAAGAAAATTATGTCAAGCAAAAATAAAACTACTCAAAAACGCGAATATGTGGTAGATTTAAGACCTTGAGTGGTAGATGCTCAAAAAAGTGACAGATCTACCACAATGTGGTGGAAGTCCGACCACTGGTACGTGCTATTACTCCACCAAAGTAGGTACTCTACTTTCTCTCATCGATCAAGAGATGTTTGCTGCTGTCAAAAGGGAGTAGCAAATCTACTCTCTGTATAGATGTAGTACTGTAACAAGAAAGTTAGAATCACGGTTACCACACGACGAAAAAATTTTCTGACCAGAATTTACAAAAAAAGTTACCAAGTTAAAAACAACGTTTTATTATACAATAAACTGTAAAAACAAACCTCGTTTACTTGCCATAAATAAGACATTGGTAAATAAAGTTTTATTAAAAGAAAAGTAAACAAATTCATTTTACATATGAGACCATGAGGGCCAGAGGAGGATATCTACAAAAAAAATTTCAGTAATATGAGAAAGAAGGATCTATAAAAAAATAAATGCGGTCTTTTATTAAAAAATTCATTGCATCTACGTGATGATAGCAATGCATTTTCGATTCTGGTAATGCATTTTAAGGTGCAAATCAACTTTTTTTGAAATGTCAGTTAAGCTACTCTGACGCTGAAGGCCTCATATAATAGATACATTTGCATACGTATATAAATAAATTGTTATTCATGTATACATACGTGTATAAAGAAGAATTTAACAAACAATTTTGAAACAAAATACAACACATACATATTATTGCAACGCACGCGTTTAAAAATATACTTTTCATAAAAACGCGCTTTAAGCTCTTGTCTTTTTAACGGGATCTTAGCCTCAGAACAAAAAAAAATATTTAAAAAATCGACTTAAGTGCATATACCGGAGCGCTAAAGAAACCAAATACACCGCAAAAACTGCTGTGCAAACTAGAGATGGGAACGGGACTAAATATTTGATCCCGATCCCGACCATCTCGAAATTCAATTTTTAAGTCCCGAACCCGCCCATCCCGACAATTTTCACAACAAAGGTTGAAGGTTGACAAAAATGTTGATGTCTTTCAAATTAATTTTACATAATAAAAATAATAATGAAAGATTTGGCATCTTACGATTATTTTGTATTCGTTTTCGCCTCAATAACAAATTAAAAGTGCATATTTCAAACATCGTTTTTAAGGAAGATTTTGTGAATATGCAGGGGTTGTTTTATAGGGAGTGTCAGGAAAGGATTCTGGTCCAGTCCGCTATCCCGCGTCCATCTCTAGTTCAAACCGGCTTTTTTTCCATTTCCTCTATACATGGATCAAAGATCTGTCAATAAATATTGAACGTGTGGCATATTTCGTGATATCAATTCACGACTCGGCATTTCGCATTGCATTTCGAACCAATTAGATGTGGTATCGTCATACATATAATAAAAAGTATAGACGATTTTCAATAAAATAAAATGAAGATAAGATTTCCAGGTTTCATCTATTGGACCTCTCAACAAAAACATGTAAATACAAATTCCCGCGCGATCCATTACTATTTTTGAATTGAACAATATGGATCACGATCCAAATTTCACAATAAATATTGAACGTGTGACAAGCGCCCCATACTGTGATAAATTAACGAGTAGACTGACAATTTTCTTCCTTATGTTGTTAGTTATTTTTGCTGAGCTTTGTGTTGCTTGCTTGATGCAATTGTTATTAGTAGTGTTATTACCGCTACACAAAACCACAGTACAATATATCAAATTAATCCAACTTTTGTTGTCTGAATACCACGGTTGAGAGAAATAGAGATTGCGCCTATCGCGGTACCGCTAATCCGTTCTTTGTGATTTTGAAAGAATCAGCTGTGTGCGTGACGTCATCTTGGTGCAATTGTTGATTGTGAGCATACGAAAAAAGTAAATAATAATTTTTNGTGCGTGACGTCATCTTGGTGCAATTGTTGATTGTGAGCATATGAAAAAAGTAAATAATAATTTTAATATTTGTGCGTAAGTATTTCTGCGTGGTTTTAAACAATTATTGAGACAGTACAAAGCAAAATGAAGTGCGCAGTGGCAAAGTGTAATAGTGAAAACAAAAGGAGAGCGTGCGACATAAGTTTTTTTTCGTTTCCTACGGATGCAAACCTGGCGAAAAAGTGGAAGCAGTTCTGCCGGCGAGGAGATGCATTAAACACAAAATCGAGCTTTGTGCTATGTGTGTGAGCTATGNAAAAACGAAATAAAATCAATTGACATTATTTCTCTTTCAAACATTAAATTTGCTTAGCTTCGCGGCGACCCGCGTTAGCGCGCCACACCGCGCGCGCCGCGCTCGCGCTCGCGCCCCGCGTACCCCGCGTACCCCGCGCACCCCTCGCGACCGGCGCGCACACCACGTCACGCTACGCCGCGGCCTCCCCGTCTCCCGCCGTGCTGTAACGCAGGTAGATTTATTTTTTGTATACGTTGAAATAAAATTTTTATATATTTTAAGCATCGAGGGCTTATATTCAATAATACACTCTATCGCACACTTTTCACAAAGATACGATTCTGATATAAAAATCCACCTAAGCTTTAACAGTCATCAGTGATATTAATGTTACCTTATATAACCACAGGTAATAAATCCCAGATGGTTTCTAAAATCACAAATTAGTTTTTGTGCAAATTGCAGATAGAGAGTATTAATGAATTCAAGCCCTCGATATTTCACCTTTTTATATTTGTAAGTTATTGGAAGCAGGGATGCCAACTTGGCTTAAACCGTGCCCTTTGTCTTTATTTTACTTCAAATTGCAGTGCCAAGATGGCACTTTTGTAAAAAAAATAACATTTCAATACATTTTTGTGAAATCCTTTGCGAGCACTTCTTTTTCTCAACTAAAATTTTTAAGGCTATTCATCTGGTTTATCTTATTTTATCATTGCACCTTTGTTTGGAACATGTAGCTTTATTTTATTGCTAAATGTGAATGATTAAAAGGAATGACACCTTTTTTGGCATTTTATTTTTCTATTTAAACATTTTGGCACCTTTTTATCCTCATTATGGCACCTCATAAATAAGGATAGTTGGCAGCCCTGATTGCAAGATTTCTGCTGTGTTTTGGGGCAACAACTTGTCTGCAGTAAAAAAGCATATAATTTGTGTTTCAAAAGTGTG